>NC_088224.1:20110868-20203368 GCF_036934945.1 Oncorhynchus masou masou
GCCCAAACACAAACGTCTATAAATGGCTTACTTTCAACTTTCATTCAGAACCAACAATATGCCTGATTTCAATATCCGGAAAATACTTACAAAATACATATTTGAAACTTCTGGAAAATACATATTTTCAACATCCAGAAAATAAGTATTTTTACATTTAATTCAGAACTGGGAATGAACCTGATTTGGAAAAGATGATTTGGAACCTGATTTGGAAAAGGCATCTGGAAAAGATGCCTTTTCAACGTCCTGGAAAATACGTATTTTAAACAAACAGAAAATAACTTTTCACCTTTTATTCAGAACTTAAATTGAACTTTAACATCTGGAAAACACGTAGACTTTAGATGTCTTTTCAAAGTAATTTGGATACTGGGACTATTCTAGTTTTGCGGGCAGCATTTGTTGGTCTCGACTAGGGCAACAGAAGAGTAAGAACAGGCCCTGGTTAGATTACACCTTTCTGATAGTGCTACAGATGATTTAGAGACAGAGATGTTAGGCTACACCAGGGATGGGAAACTCCAGTCCTCAGGGGCCTGATTGGTGTCACACTTTTGCCTCAGCCCCAGCAAACACACCTGATTCCAATAGTGAACTAATCATCAATTTAGATTGTAATTACTTTAATCAGCTATGTTTGCTCGGTATGGAGAAAAAAGTGACACCTCCCCGGACCCCAGGATTGGAGTTGCCCACCCCTGGGCTAAACCTTTCTAATGGTGCTACAGATGATTTAGAGACAGAGATGTTAGGCCAAACCTTTCTAATGGTGCTACAGATGATTTAGAGACAGAGATGTTAGGCCAAACCTTTCTAATGGTGCTACAGATGATTTAGAGACAGAGATGTTAGGCTAAACCTTTCTAATGGTGCTACAGATGATTTAGAGACAGAGATGTTAGGATAAACCTTTCTAATGGTGCTACAGATGATTTAGAGACAGAGATGTTAGGCTAAACCTTTCTAATGGTGCTACAGATGATTTAGAGACAGAGATGTTAGGCTAAACCTTTCTAATGGTGCTACAGATGATTTAGAGACAGAGATGTTAGGCTAAACCTTTCTAATGGTGCTACAGATGATTTAGAGACAGAGATGTTAGGCTAAACCTTTCTAATGGTGCTACAGATGATTTAGAGACAGAGATGTTAGGATAAACCTTTCTAATGGTGCTACAGATGATTTAGAGACAGAGATGTTAGGCTAAACCTTTCTAATGGTGCTACAGATGATTTAGAGACAGAGATGTTAGGCTAAACCTTTCTAATGGTGCTACAGATGATTTAGAGACAGAGATGTTAGGCTAAACCTTTCTAATGGTGCTACAGATGATTTAGAGACAGAAATGTTAGGCTAAACCTTTTTAATGGTGCTACAGATGATTTAGAGACAGAGATGTTAGGCTAAACCTTTCTAATGGTGCTACAGATGATTTAGAGACAGAGATGTTAGGCTAAACATTTCTAATGGCGCTACAGATATTTTAGAGACAGAGATGTTAGGCTAACCCTTTCTAATGGTGCTTCAGATGATTTAGAGACAGAGATGTTAGGCTAAACCTTTCTAATGATGCTACAGATGATTTAGAGACATAGATGTTAGGCTAAACATTTCTAATGGTGCTACAGATGATTTAGAGACAGAGATGTTAGGCTAAACCTTTCTAATGGTGCTACAGATGATTTAGAGACAGAGATGTTAGGCTAAACCTTTCTAATGGTGCTACAGATGATTTAGAGACAGAGATGTTAGGCTAAACATTTCTAATGGTGCTACAGATGATTTAGAGACAGAGATGTTAGGCTAAACCTTTCTAATGGTGCTACAGATGATTTAGAGACAGAGATGTTAGGCTAAACCTTTCTAATGGTGCTACAGATGATTTAGAGACAGAGATGTTAGGCTACACATTTCTAATGGTGCTACAGATGATTTAGAGACATAGATGTTAGGCTAAACCTTTCTAATGGTGCTACAGATGATTTAGAGACAGAGATGTTAGGCTAAACCTTTCTAATGGTGCTACAGATGATTTAGAGACAGAGATGTTAGGCTAAACCTTTCTAATGGTGCTACAGATGATTTAGAGACAGAGATGTTAGGCTAAACCTTTCTAATGGTGCTACAGATGATTTAGAGACAGAGATGTTAGGCTACACATTTCTAATGGTGCTACAGATGATTTAGAGACATAGATGTTAGGCTAAACCTTTCTAATGGTGCTACAGATGATTTAGAGACAGAAATGTTAGGCTAAACCTTTTTAATGGTGCTACAGATGATTTAGAGACAGAGATGTTAGGCTAAACCTTTCTAATGGTGCTACAGATGATTTAGAGACAGAGATGTTAGGCTAAACCTTTCTAATGGTGCTACAGATGATTTAGAGACAGAGATGTTAGGCTACACATTTCTAATGGTGCTACAGATGATTTAGAGACAGAGATGTTAGGCTAAACCTTTCTAATGGTGCTACAGATTATTTAGAGACAAAGAAATGCAGACTCAAGCCCCGTATCGTCGAATCCCAAATGGCACCCTTTTCCCTACATAGTGCAATACTTTTGACTAGAGCCCTATGGGGGTGCACCATCTAGGGTGTAGGGTGCCATTGGGCATGCATCCTACACTATCTCCCTTTCTACTAAGACGTGTGTTTGTTATCAGAATGGCTGGTAGTGGCAACAGATATCTGAGCTACTCCTATAATCTTTCTATCAGTATGTGTTTAGGAGAAGAATGAGGAAAGATAATGATTTTGCTTCAAAAGAATCAAAAAGGATGAACAGCTGATGAAAATCGAGGTCAGTGTTATTTTTTCAAGAATGCTGGTTCTAATATTGTTTTGTTTTCAAGTGAGTAAAGTGCATCCATAATTGACATGATCTTCAGCACATCATTTCAAGCACTTACTTTACCCTAGACTTGTAACTGCCACCAATCAAGAGCAAATGGCTCAACACGTTGAATGACACCTTTGTCGGTCTGCAATGGCCATCTCAAGTCACTGGTCTCTTTCAAGTTCTCTTCCTTTCTCTCTTTAAACCAAACACAATCATCTTCCTCATCCCAGCATTCTGCATTCATTGCCCTCAGCTTGTCTTTTGTAACCTCCACGAGATAATTCGTTAGAACAAATTGCTTTGTGAAAAAACCAACACAAATATCAGCACACAAACAGATTGATTGGATTGAATGAGGGAAAGTTCCAGTGTGTCTTTCCAAAATGGCCTCCATTAAAACCTCCCCAACTTAATGTGGCCCCACATTGCCATGCAGACCCAGGCCATTCATCTGTCTCCTCTCTCCCCCCAGCGCCGATCTGCCTAGAATCCTCTATGGAGCCCGCTCACAAAAGCCTTTGTGTGGATATAAAACTATTAGGCATTTTTGGCACGACACAGAAAGAGACAGAGGGAGGGAGGGATAGAGAGACAGGGGAGGAAAAAGGAGGGGGGAGTGGAAGATGGAGGGAGAGAGGTGGAGGGAGGGGGAAAGACAGTGAAAGGGGAAAGTGGAAGAGAAAGAGAGAGCATGAGACGGGGGGAGAAATAAAGATAATTAAAGGGACAGAAAGAGAAACAGAACATTTGAAAGAGGGAGAGAATGAATGCAGGTCTCAAAGGAGAGGAAAGCTCTTAGCACGCAAATCACACTGACTCACAAATGGCTCTCGCCTAAACAGACAAATGAGGATATAGACTCTCATCTCTCTCCCCCTCTCTCTCTCACACCCACACACAGGCTGAGTATGTAAAGTGAATCAGGTTCACCATCAGCATCATTACTAAGTACTGTTTGTCCAGGCATTATTGTGGAGGACATTCACATTAGGCCTGGGTTCAGCCAACACTGGTAACCACTTAAGCACAAGAGAACTCCAATTCACTTATGGCTGAATTATTATTGGAATAAATGCAAGAACAAAACAACATTTGGATCCCAAAACTTCCTCTAAAAACACTTCCATCTAGATATAAAAAAGCAGAATGAAACAACGTTGACTGGTGGAAGCTAAGACTATAACTCAGACATGTGGGGTCTACTGGGCCAGACGGAAGTTCAAGATCCCTTCTGTAAAAACCTACTGGCACCAATCTACATACTAATATACTGCAGCCCAGTGATTTCCAAACCTTTCCCCAATGGACCATAAAACAACATTAGTTGTTTTTGCAGGCTAATAACATTTTTATTAAATAAATTGAAAGCCATTTCAGTATATCCACAATTTGGGAACCATTGTTGGAAACCTCGTGGCTAATGTACCAGATGTTCTATATGGCTACACACAGCATTGGCTACTTTAGGACATAGTATCTATCTACGGTGGTTGACATACTGATTTGCTGTTGGGGTACTGGTTGTGGTTATGTCCATGGTTGTGGTTGTAAGCTTGGTTATGGGCATGGTTGAGGGTGTGGTTCATGTGCTCATGGTTCATATGGTTGTTGTGGGGCAGGCTGTGGTAACAGCCTTGTTGGCAGCTGTGTTGACAGCCCTGGTGAGGGTGGAATGGTGGCAGGCATGGTGACTGTTGCTGGCATGACGATGACAGGCATGGAGAAGCTCCAGTGCCAGTGCTGTAGCGCAGAGAGCCACACTGCTGCCCGCAGTAGGACATGTTCTGACACTTCTGATGCAGGGATGGTGGGAGAGATGTGAGAGGAGAAGAGATGAGAGTGGAGGGAATGGAGGAGAGGACACAATTCAGATGGATTAGAAACATTAATAAGAAGAGATTGTAAGTGAAATGTGGGGAAGAAGAAATGATGAAGAGAATAAGAAAGAGAAGGAAAAAGACAAGGTAAAAAACAGGTTGAACATGCAGGAGAGAGGATAAACATGTAAGAGAGGATGAACATGGAAGAGAGAGAATGAACATGCAGGAGAGAGGATAAACATGTAAGAGAGGATGAACATGGAAGAGAGAGAATGAACATGTAAGAGAGAGGATGAACATGGAAGAGAGAGGATAAACATGTAAGAGAGAGGATGAACATGAACATCCTCCTCCCAGAGCGCTAAGAACCTTGGCGTGATCCTGGACAACACCCTGTCGTTCTCAACTAACATCAAGGCGGTGGCCCGTTCCTGTAGGTTCATGCTCTACAACATCCGCAGAGTACGACCCTGCCTCACACAGGAAGCGGCGCAGGTCCTAATCCAGGCACTTGTCATCTCCCGTCTGGATTACTGCAACTCGCTGTTGGCTGGGCTCCCTGCCTGTGCCATTAAACCCCTACAAGTCATCCAGAACGCCGCAGCCCGTCTGGTGTTCAACCTTCCCAAGTTCTCTCACGTCACCCCGCTCCTCCGCTCTCTCCACTGGCTTCCAGTTGAAGCTTGCATCCGCTACAAGACCATGGTGCTTGCCTACGGAGCTGTGAGGGGAATGGCACCGCAGTACCTCCAGGCTCTGATCAGGCCCTACACCCAAACAAGGACACTGCGTTCATCCACCTCTGGCCTGCTCGCCTCCCTACCACTGAGGAAGTACAGTTCCCGCTCAGCCCAGTCAAAACTGTTTGCTGCTCTGGCCCCCCAATGGTGGAACAAACTCCCTCACGACACCAGGACAGCGGAGTCAATCACCACCTTCCGGAGACACCTGAAACCCCACCTCTTTAAGGAATACCTAGGATAGGATAAAGTAATCCTTCTCACCCCCTTAAATGATTTAGATGCACTATTGTAAAGTGGCTGTTCCACTGGATGTCATAAGGTGAATTCACCAATTTGTAAGTCACTCTGGATAAGAGCGTCTGCCAAATGACTTAAATGTAATGTAAATGTAAACATGTAAGAGAGGATGAACATGGAAGTGAGAGAATGAACATGTAAGTGAGAATAGAGAATGGGAGGGACTAGTTACTTTAGTCTTTGGTTGTACTCTGGTCTGATTACTGATAATCTAAAAGTGTCCTCCTATCAATATGTCCACCTATCCTCTCAAGATGTCCTCCTATCCTCTCAATATGTCTTCCTATCCTCTCAATATGTCCCCATATCCTCTCAATATGTCCTCCAATACTCTTAATATGTCCTCCAATACTCTTAATATGTCCCCATATCCTCTCAATATGTCCTCCTATACTCTCAATATGTCCACCTATCCTCTCAATATGTCTTCCTATCCTCTCAATATGTCCTCCTATACTCTCAATATGTCCTCTTATATGCTCAAGATATCATCCTATCCTCTCAATATGTCTTCCTATCCTCTCAAGATATCCTCCTATACTCTCAGTATGTCCTCGTATACTCTCAATATGTCCTCCTATCCTCTCAATATGTCCTCCTATCCTCTCAATATGTCCTCCAATACTCTTAATATGTCCTCTTATATGCTCAAGATATCCTCCTATCCTCTCAATATGTCCTCCTAAAGTCTCAATATGTCCACCTATCCTCTCAAGATGTCCTGCTCTCCTCTCAATATTGTCTCCTATCCTCTCAATATGTCCTCCTGTCTTCTCAATATGTCCACCTATACTCTCGATATGTCCTACTAACCTCTCAAGATATCCTCCTATCCACTCAAAATGTCCTCCTATCCTCTAAATATGTCCTCCTATCCTCTCAATGTGTCCACCTATACT
The DNA here is from genome assembly GCF_036934945.1 of Oncorhynchus masou masou. Lineage (NCBI taxonomy): Eukaryota > Metazoa > Chordata > Actinopteri > Salmoniformes > Salmonidae > Oncorhynchus > Oncorhynchus masou. The sequence continues at coordinate 20,117,474 of NC_088224.1, forward strand.
CTCAGTATGTCCTCCTAACTTCTCAATATGTCATCCTATCTTCTCAATATGTCCTCCTATCTTCTCAACATGTCCACCTATACTCTCAATATGTCATTCTATCCTCTCAACATGTCCTCCTATACTCTCAATATGTCCTCCTATCCTCTCAATATGTCATCCTATCTTCTCAATATGTCCTCCTGTCTTCTCAATATGTCCTCTTATACTCTCAATATGTCCTCCTATCCACTCAAAATGTTCTCCTATCCCCTCAATATGTCCCCTATCCTCTCAACATGTCCTCCTATACTCTCAATATGTCCTCCTATCCTCTCAACATGCCCCCCTATCCTCTCAAAAATGTTCCACCTGTCATCTCAAAACGTCCTCCTATACTCTCAATATGTCATTCTATCCTCTCAACATGTCCTCCTATACTCTCAATATGTCCTCCTATCCTCTCAACATGCCCCCCTATCCTCTCAAAAATGTTCCACCTGTCATCTCAAAACGTCCTCCTATCATCTCGATTTGTCCTCCTATCCTCCCAATATGTCCTCCAATCCTCTTAATATGTCCTCCTATCCTTTCAAGATGTCCTCCTATCCTCTCAAGATGTCCTCCTATCCTCTCAATATGTCCTCCTAACCTCTCAAAATGTCCTCCTATCCCCTCAATATGTCCTCCTATACTCTCAATATGTCCTCCTATCCGCTCAAACTGTCCTCCTATCCTCTCAAGATGCCCCCCTATCCTCTCAAATATGTCCTTCAATCCTCTCAAGATGTTATCCTATCCTCTCAATATGTCCTCCTATCCTCTCAAGATGCCCCCCTATCCTCTCAAAAATGTTCCACCTGTCATCTCAAAACGTCCTCCTATCCACTCAAACTGTCCTCCTATCCTCTCAAGATGCCCCCCTATCCTCTCAAAACGTCCTTCAATCCTCTCAAGATGTTATCCTATCCTCTCAATATGTCCTCCTATCCTCTCAATATGTCCTCCAATCCTCTTAATATGTCCTCCTATCCTCTCAAGATGTCCTCCTATCCTCTCAAGATGCCCCCTATCCTCTCAATATGTCCTCCTAACCTCTCAAAATGTCCTCCTATCCTCTCAATATGTCCTCCTATACTCTCAATATGTCCTCCTATCCACTCAAACTGTCCTCCTATCCTCTCAAGATGCCCCCTATCCTCTCAAAATGTTCCACCTGTAATCTCAAAATGTCCTCCTATCCTCTCAATATGTCCTCCTATCCTCTCAAGATGCCCCCTATCCTCTCAAAATGTTCCACCTGTAATCTCAATATGTCCTCCTATCCACTCAAACTGTCCTCCTATCCTCTCAAGATGCCCCCTATCCTCTCAAAAATGTTCCACCTGTCATCTCAATATGTCCTCCTATCCACTCAAAATGTTCTCCTATCCCCTCAATATGTCCTCCTATACTCTCAATATGTCCTCCTATCCTCTCAATATGTCCTCCTATACTCTCAATATGTCCTCCTATCCTCTCAATATGTCCTCCTATCCCCTCAATATGTCCTCCTATACTCTCAGTATGTCCTCGTATACTCTCAATATGTCCTCCTATCCTCTCAATATGTCCTCCTATCCTCTCAATATGTCCTCCTATACTCTCAATATGTCCTCCTATCCTCTCAAGATGTCCTCCTATCCTCTCAAGATGCCCCCTATCCCCTCAAAAATGTTCCACCTGTCATCTCAAAATATCCTCCTATCCTCTCAATATGTCCTCCTATCCACTCAAACTATCCTCCTATCCTCTCAATATGTCCTCCTATCCTCTCAAGATGCCACCCATTCCTCTCAAAAATGTTCCACCTGTAATCTCAAAACGTCCTCCTATCCTCTCAATATGTCCTCCTATCCTCCCAATATGTCCTCCAATCCTCTTAATATGTCCTCCTATCCTTTCAAGATGTCCTCCTATCCTCTCAAGATGTCCTCCTATCCTCTCAAGGTGTCCTCCTATCCTCTCAATATGTCCTCCTAACCTCTCAAAATGTCCTCCTATCCCCTCAATATGTCCTCCTATCCTCTCAATATGTCCTCCAATCCTCTTAATATGTCCTCCTATCCTCTCAAGATGTCCTCCTATCCTCTCAAGATGCCCCCTATCCCCTCAAAAATGTTCCACCTGTCATCTCAAAATGTCCTCCTATCCTCTCAATATGTCCTCCAATCCTCTTAATATGTCCTCCTATCCTCTCAATATGTCCTCCAATCCTCTTAATATGTCCTCCTATCCTCTCAAGATGTCCTCCTATCCACCCAATATGTCCTCCTATACTCTCAAAATGTCCTCTCCCCTCAAGATGTCTTCCTATACTCTCAAGATGTCCTCCTAACCTCTCAATATGTCCTCCTTTCCTCTCAAGATGTCCTCCTATCCTCTCAATATGTCCTCCTACCATCTCAATATGTCCTCCTATCCTCTCAATTTGTCCTCCTATCCTCTCAAGATGGCCCCGTATCCACTCAAAAATGTTCCACCTTTCATCTCAATATGTCATCCTATCCTCTCAATATGTCCTCCTATCCTCTCAAGATGTCTTCCTAAACATTAAATATGTCCTCCTAACCTCTCAATATGTCCACCTATCTTCTCAAGATGTCCTCCTATCCTCTCAATATGTCCTCCTATCCTCTCAAAACATTTCAACCTGTCATCTCAAAATGTCCTCCTATCCTCTCAAAATGTCCTGCTATCCTCTTAACATGTCCTCTTATACGCTCAAGATGTCCTCCTATCTTCTCAAGATGTCCTCATATCCTCTCAAGATGTCCTCCTATCTTCTCAAGATGTCCTCCTATCCTCTCAATATGTCCTCCTATCCTCTCAATTTGTCCTCCATTACTCTCAATATATCCACGTATCCTCTCAAGATGTCTTCCTATACTCTCAATATGTCCTCCTAACCTTTCAATATGTCCTTCTTACCTCTCAAGATGTCCTCCTAACCTCTCAATATGTCCACCTATCCTCTCAAGATGTCCTCCCATCCTATCAAGATGTCCTCCTATACTCTCAATATGTCCACCTATCCTCTCAAGATGTCCTCCTATATTCTAAATATGTCCTCCTATACTCTTAATATGTCCTCCTATATTCTAAATATATCCTCCTATACTCTCAATATGTCCACCTATCCTCTCAAGATGTTCTCCTATCCTATCAAGATGTCCTCCAATTCTCTCAAGATGTCCTCCTATACTCTCAACATGTCATCCTATCCTCTCAATATGTCCTCCTATATTCTCAATATGTCCTCATATACTCTCAATATGTCATCCTATACACTCAATTTGTCCTCCTATCCTCTCAATATGTCCTCCTATCCTCTCAAGATGTCCTCCTATACTCTCAATATGTCCTCCTATACTCTCAATATGTCATCCTATCCTCTCAATATGTCCTCCTATACTCTCAATATGTCATCCTATCCTCTCAATATGTCCTCCTATATTCTCAATATGTCCTCATATACTCTCAATATGTCATCCTATACACTCAATTTGTCCTCCTATCCTCTCAATATGTCCTCCTATCCTGTGAAGATGTCCTCATATCCTCTCAATATGTCCTCCCAACCTCTAAAGATGTCCTCCTATCCTCTCAATATGTCCTCCTATCCTCTCAATATGTCCTCCTATACTCTCAAATGTCATCCTATACTCTCAATATGTCCTCCTATCCTCTCAAGATGTCCTCCTATACTCTCAATATGTCCTCCTGTCCTCTCAATGTGTCCTCCTATCCTCCCAATATGTCCTCCTATACTCTCAAAATGTCCTCTCCCCTCAAGATGTCTTCCTATACTCTCAATATGTCCTCCTAACCTTTCAATATGTCCTCCTTACCTCTCAAGATGTCCTCCTAACCTCTCAATATGTCCTCCTATCCTCTCAATATGTCCTCCTATCCTCTCAAAACATTTCAACCTGTCATCTCAAAATGTCCTCCTATCCTCTCAAAATGTCCTGCTATCCTCTCAATTTGTCCTCCTATCCTCTCAATATGTCCACCTATCCTCTCCAAATGTCCTCCTATCCTCTTAATATGTCTTTCTAACATCTCAAGATGTCCTCCTATCTTCTCAAGATGTCCTCCTATCCTCTCAATATATTATCCTATCCTGTCAAGATGTCCTCCTATCCTCTTAACACGTCCTCTTATATGCTCAAGATGTCCTCCTATCTTCTCAAGATGTCCTCATATCCTCTCAATATGTTCTCCTATCCTGTCAAGATGTCCTCCTATCCTCTCAAAATGTCCTGCTATCCTCTCAATTTGTCCTCCTATCCTCTCAATATGTCCACCTGTCCTCTCAATATGTCCTCCTATCATCTCAAGATGTCCTCCTATCCTCTCAATATGTCCTCCTATACTCTCAATATGTCCTCATATACTCTCAATATGTCCTCCTAACCTCTCAATATGTCCTCCTATCGTCTCAATATGTCATCCTGTCCTCTCAATATGTCCTCCTATCCTCTCAAGATGTCCTCCTATACTCTCAATATGTCCTCATATACTCTCAATATGTAATCCTGTACACTCAATTTGTCCTCCTATACTCTCAATATGTCCACCTATCCTCTCAAGATGTCCTCCTATATTCTAAATATGTCCTCATATACTCTCAATATGTCATCCTATACACTCAATGTGTCCTCCCATCCTCTCAATATGTCCTCCTATCCTGTGAAGATGTCCTCATATCCTCTCAATATGTCCTCCCAACCTCTAAAGATGTCCTCCTATCCTCTCAATATGTCATCCTATCCTCTCAATATGTCCTCCTATCCTCTCAATATGTCCTCCTATATTCTCAAGATGTCCGACTATCTTCTCAGTATGTCCTCCTATCCTCTCAATATGTCCTCCTATACTCTCAATATGTCCTCCTATACTCTCAATATGTCCTCCTATCCTCTCAATATGTCATCCTATACTCTCAATATGTCCTCCTATACTCTCAATATGTCCTCTTATCCCCTCAATATGTCCTCTTTTCCTCTCAATATGTCCTCCTATCCTCTCAATGTATCCTCCTATCCCCTCAATATGTTCTCCTTTCCCCTCAATATGTCCTCCGATCCACTCTATATGTCTTCCTATCCTCTCAAGACGTCCTCCTTTCCTCTCAATATGTTCTCCTATTCTCTCAATATGTCCGCCTATCCTCTCAATATGTCCTCCTATCCTGTCAAATGTCCTCCTATCCTCTCAATGTGTCCTACCAAACTCTCAATATATCCTGCCAAACTCTAAAGATGTCCTCCTATCCTCTCAATATGTCCTCCTATACTCGTAACATGTCCTCCTATACTCTCAATATGTCCTCCTATACTCTCAATATGTCCACCTATCCTCTCAAGATGTCCTCCTATCCTGTCAAGATGACCTCCTATCCTCTCAATATGTACTCCTATCCTGTGAAGATGTTCTCCTTTCCTCTCAGTATGTCCTCCTATCCTGTGAAGATGTCCTCCTATACTCTCAATATGTCCTCCTATACTCTCAATATGTCCACCTATCCTCTCAAGATGACCTCCTATCCTCTCAATATGTACTCCTATACTCTCAAGATGTCCTCCTATCCTGTGAAGATGTTCTCCTTTCCTCTCAGTATGTCCTCCTATCCTGTGAAGATGTCCTCCTATCCTCTCAAGTAAGTTTATGGTAACACTACTTGAATTCTTAAATAAGGCCTTCTTAATACTGTTATGGCTGCTATGTCATGTCATGTCTATAACAGGTTCCAAGTTTGCCCTTTTCATTTAGTCGCCTTGAGCCTTTTACTATGAGGGATTAATTCAGGATTATACCATTTGGAAAATGACTGTTGGGAACACTGGATTTACCAATACATTTGAAATGACTGTTGGGAACACTGGATTTACCAATACATTTGAAATGACTGTTGGGAACACTGGATTTACCAATTCATTTGAAATGACTGTTGGGAACACTGGATTTACCAATTCATTTGAAATGACTGCTTTTAGCACAGTGCTCCCTGTTAACTTTGGCAGGAGTAGGTTTCCTCATAAATAAGACCATTCATATTACCTGAACATGTGACATCTCCCGGAACAACCCTGGGCCATACCTTTTCCAGGTCAGTGATTTTAGGCAAGGAAAAACTCTGAACCTGACAGCTTTGAAGAACAAATTCAAGACAAGTACTTTCCAAAAAAAAAGTGTTTTGGTAATGTGCAGTAAATCATCAGCCTCCTAACATTCCTAGCGGTCCATTCAAGAGATCAAAATATTACAGTAAATGACTGTGTGATGAATAAAACTAAAGGGGAGGGAGTGGTCAGCGTCGGAACCTTCGTAACTAATACAAATGACAGAACGTTGTGACCTGGTCGACATTGGGAGGCACTTCATGTCTTTATGATTTACAAGAGTATTATGATTTTGGACAAAGTAACCTTTCGTGTAACTTTACAACCTGCGCATAATGATAAGGACCTTTCTTATAGGCTCAACAAACCTGCCGCAGTCACTGTCGAGTCAATATAAATGTGAATTGATGATTACAGGTGATTACAGGTGCGCTAAGAAAAAATCTTTAGGAGGGACTGGAAATAGACCATCAATTTTGACTAGGATATTAGTCCTTTTTTTACCCCTTTTTCTCCCCAATTGGTAGTTCTCCCATCGCTGCAACTCCCGTACGGACTCGCGCAGTGCCAAGCCGCACTGCTTCTTGACACACTGTGAACTGAGTCAGCATGCATGAACCCGGCCCACCACAAGGAGTAGCTAGAGCACAATGGGACAAGGACATTCCAGTCGGCCAAACCCTCCCCTAACCCGGACAATTGTGCGCCGCATCATGGGTCTCCCGGTCGCAGCCGGCTGCGACACAGCCTGGGATCGAGCCTGTAGTGATGCCTCTAGCACTGCAAAGCAGTGGCTTTGACCGCTGCACCACTTGGGAGGCCCTAGGATGTTAGTCCTAATCCGAAATCGACAACTCTCCAATCCTCTCAAAACCCCACAAGTGCATTGGGTGTAGGGTCTAGTGGTTGATTTGGGATTGAGATTGGGATTATAAACAGGGAAGGACAGTATTTGGAGAAAAGGAACAGGGCAGTTTTAGGACCAACATGATGTGGTTACGTAGCCTGGTCCCAAAAGTTGGCAAGACAGCACAAACAGATCAGGGGCCAGACTAGTAGTGGTTATGGGTCTAATATGGGATGAAATGAAATGTTATTCACCATGATCTGCACCTGTCCGTTCTTGCATGAGTCCGGTGAGTTCTCGCTGTCATCTTTACATCCCCCCATCCGACAGCGCACTGCGTCCTGGACCTTGAAGAGAGGGATGAGGAGCGAAGGAAGGAAGAAGAAGAGGAGGGATAAGGGGAGGAAAGGAGCAAATTAAAGGTCTTTATTGGTTAAGTTCACAACATTAAGACTACCATAGACACTATGTTCATGTATACAGTACTGTACACATGTTTATTGGGTTTTAAACAACACTCTTAGAAAAAAGGGTTCATTTAGGGTTCTTTATAGAACATTTTGGTTCTTTGGACAAGAGTAAAAGGTTATATATATATATACCCAGTGAAGGCAAAGAACTTTGAGGGTTTTATCAATACCCCATAATGTAATGGGGATTTTTTAGAAAACAACAAAAGCTAAAACAGACAAAAGCTAACCCAGTCACATCAAACTGTGAAAGTACAGCTAACATTCCCTTTTCATTTGTTTCAGCTGTTTTGCATTGAAATGTATTCCAATGTAATGATGCCCCATTATGATATCACCTGGTCAGATAAATGGCTAGCTGACATCTGACCCCGCTAGCTCAATATGGAAGGGGGAAGATCGAATTCATATGTTGCAGAGGTCTGAGTGGCAAACAGCAAGGTTCCTACAAACCTGTGTTGTTGCAAATTTAATGCTAGCTAGAAGCAATATTAATAACAATAATAGAGGTATGTGGCAGGGTCTACAGTCAATCACGGACTACAAAAAGAAAACCAGCCCAGTCATGGACCAGGATGTCTTGCTCCCAGGCAGACTAAATAACTTTTTTGCCCGCTTTGAGGACAATACAGTGCCACTGACACGGCCTGCAACGGAAACATGCGGACTCTCCTCCACTGCAGCCGAGGTGAGTAAAACATTTAAACGTGTTAACCCTCGCAAGGCTGCAGGCCCAGACGGCATCCCCAGCCGCGCCCTCAGAGCATGCGCAGACCAGCTGGCTGGTGTGTTTACGGACATACTCAATCAATCCCTATACCAGTCTGGTTCCCACATGCTTCAAGAGGGCCACCATTGTTCCTGTTCCCAAGAAAGCTAAGGTAACTGAGCTAAACGACTAGCACTCACTTCCGTCATCATGAAGTGCTTTGAGAGACTAGTCAAGGACCATATCACCTCCACCCTACCTGACACCCTAGACCCACTCCAATTTGCTTACCGCCCAAATAGGTCCACAGACGATGCAATCTCAACCACACTGCACACTGCCCTGACCCATCTGGACAAGAGGAATACCTATGTGAGAATGCTGTTCATCGACTACAGCTCAGCATTTAACACCATAGTACCCTCCAAGCTCGTCATCAAGCTCGAGACCCTGGGTCTCGCCCCACCTGTGCAACTGGGTACTGGACTTCCTGACGGCCGCCCCCAGGTGGTGAGGGTAGGCAACAACATCTCCTCCCCGCTGATCCTCAACACTGGGGCCCCACAAGGGTGCGTTCTGAGCCCTCTCCTGTACTCCCTGTTCACCCACGACTGCGTGGCAACGCACGCCTCCAACTCAATCATCAAGTTTGAGGACGACACAACAGTGGTAGGCTTGATTACCAACAACGACGAGACGGCCTACAAGGGAGGAGGTGAGGGGAGTGTGGTGTCAGGAAAATAACCTCACACTCAACGTCAACAAAACTAAGGAGATGATTGTGGACTTCAGGAAACAACAGAGGGAACACCCCCTATCCACATCGATGGAACAGTAGTGGAGAGGGTAGTAAGTTTTAAGTTCCTCGGCGTACACATCACATACAAACTGAATTGGTCCACTCACACAGACAGCATTGTGAAGAAGGCGCTGCAGCGCCTCTTCAACCTCAGGAGGCTGAAGAAATTCGGCTTGTCACCAAAAGCACTCACAAACTTCTACAGATGTACAATCGAGAGCATCCTGGCGGGCTGTATCACCGCCTGGTACGGCAACTGCTCCGCCCTCAACCGTAAGGCTCTCCAGAGGGTAGTGAGGTCTGCACAACGCATCACCGGGGGCAAACTACCTGCCCTCCAGGACACCTACACCACCCGATGTTACAGGAAGGCCATAAAGATCATCAAGGACAACAACCACCCGTGCCACTGCCTGTTCACCCCGCTATCATCCAGAAGAGGTCAGTACAGGTGCATCAAAGCTGGGACCGAGAGACTGAAAAACAGCTTCTATCTCAAGGCCATCAGACTGTTAAACAGCAACCACTAACATTGAGTGGCTGCTGCCAACACACTGACTTCCAGCCACTTTAGTAATGGAATTGATGGGAAATTAGGGAAAATATATCACTAGCCACTTTAAACATATAATGTTTACATACCCTACATTATTCATCTTATATGTATACGTATATACTGTACTCTATATCATCTACTGCATATTTATGTAATACATGTATCACTAGCCACTTTAACTATGCCACTTTGTTTACATACTCATCTCATATGTATATACTGTACTCGATACCATCTACTGTATCTTGCCTATGCTGCTCTGTACCATCACTCATTCATATATCTTTATGTACATATTCTTTATCCCCTTACTTGTGTAAACAGTAGTTTTGGAATTGTCAGTTTTACTTGTTGGTTATTACTGCATTTATAGAAGCACAAGCATTTCGCTACACTCGCATTAACATCTGCTAACCATGTGTATGTGACAAATAAAATTTGATTTGATTTGATTTAATAGCATAAAAGCTTACACTCTTAGGGTGTGTTTGTAAATTCAATCTGGAGTGCCAGAGTGCGCTCAGTAAATTCAGTGTTGTCAGATTGTCCATTAGTAAATCCAGAGTGTTTCGCTCTCGGACCATTCAGAGAGCACACTGGACGCTCTAGCAGAGGAGTAACATTGATCCGAGCATTCTGACCTCACAACGGCAGTCAAGCACCTAAGCTAACTGGCTAAAGTTGACTAACTTGCTAGCTACTTCCAGATGCAAATGAGAGAACACCTCATTCTGACCATTTTCCTCACTCGAGCAGAGGTGGTTAGGCTGTTTTCATGTTGTCTAAAGCGTTGGTGACTGTAACTGTGCTCCTGGCAACAATTTACTTCTGCTGGCAACAATTTACTTATTTTTTTACATTTACGCATTTGTAAATTCATCAGTTATTCTGCACTCTGGCACACTCAGATGAGAGTGCTCTGAAATCGGAGTAGATAGCCAGAGTGAATTTACGAAAGGAACTCTATATAGAACCTTTTGGTAAATTCATAATGTAACTGCCCTTCTGATTCAAAAACCAACCCTCATTCCAGCATGACAATAGAAGTAGCCTACCAATAAGCACGTTATTGTTCAATTTATTAAGGTAATTTAATTCAAACATATGAAACCAAAGTCATATGATAAACTACAGGCTATATAAATACATTTGAAACTTTATTTAACTAACGATAAAACCTCTTGAGTGTAGGGGGCAGTATTTTGATGTTTGGATGAAAAACGTACCCAAATGAAACTGCCTATTTCTCAGGCCCAGAATCTAGAATATGCATATAATTGTCAGATAAGGATAGAAAACACTCTACAGTTTCCAAAAAATGTCAAAATATTGTCTGTGAGTATAACAGAACTGATATTGCAGGCAAAAACATGAGGAAAATCCAACCAGGAAGTGCTGTTTTTCCTGAAACCTCTCTGTTCCATTGCATGCCTTCCCTCCATTTAAAGGGATATCAACCAAATTATTTTTCCTATGGCTTCCACGTGGTGTGAACAGTCTTTAGACATAGTTTCAGGCTTTTATTCTGAAAAATGAGCGAGAAAGATCACATCATGTCATTGGATGGCTGGGTGCCAGCAGAGTTTTGCATGCGTGAGCAGCTTGGAGCAGACATTTTCTCTCTCACTCCTGTTGAAAAAGCTACGGTTGGGTTGAAATATGATTTATTGTTTATTGTAAAAACAACCTGAGGATTGATTATAAAAAACATTTGACATGTTTCTACGAACTTTACGGACACTATTTGGAATTTTCGTCTGCCCCGTCATGACCGCTTGAGCCTGTGGATTTCTGAACAAAACACGCCAACCAAATGGAGGTCTTTTGGATATAAAAATAATCTTTATGGAACAAAAGGAACATTTATTGTGTAACTGGGAGTCTCGTGAGTGCAAACATCCGAAGATCATCAAAGGTAAGCAATTCATTATATTGCTTTTCTGACTTTCGTGACCAATCTACTTGGCTGCTAGCTGTTTGTAATGTTTTGTCTGCTGAGAGAGATATCCTTACATAAACGCTTGGATAGCTTTCGCCGAAAAGCTTTTTTGAAATCTGACACGCCAGGTGGATTAACAACAAGCTAAATTGTGTTTTTCTATATTGCACTTGTCAGTTCATAAAAATGTAATATTTGTAGTAATTTAATTTGAATTTGGCGCTCTGCAATTCAACGGATGTTGACAAAAATTATCCCGCTAACGGGATGGGTGGGCCAAGAAGTTAAACAGAAAAACACAGGATACTTTAATTTTCCACTTTTCAAGCTAGCCAGCCAACTCTTTCAAATAAACATACTGTTTTATTATGGTATGTTCCAAATATAGCTACAGACCCAGCCTGACATTGAAAATGAGCTAATTGTTACTTTTATTTCAGTATTTCAGTGTGGAGTCGGGTGAGGGGACTATGCTTCATGAAGGCATTAGAATACTGTTGCTGACTGAGAGGAGGTATGTATAAATAATTGATAATACATTTAGTATAATAAATATTGGTGATTCAATAGCCTACTTAATCATTACATAACTTTTCACACTTTCTCTGTGTTTTGCAACTTATGGTAGTAACCAAGAACTATAAGAGGCAGCGAATCTCACTTTCGATTGCTGCTGACAACAACTGCATGTAAGTTGTTCTTCAACATCATAATAATTATATGTCTGCATAGTATTTGGTCTTCATTTTTGCAGATTAATTCATGCTTATTTCCAAAGATTAATTAACTTGTGTTTTTGGTCCTTTTTTATTTTTCTCTGAAACCAGTGAGGCAACAACCCAAACTGTACTGGTGGTAGGTAGCCCAGTGGTTAAGGAGTTATTATTATTTAATTGTTTATTAAATTATTTTCTGAGCAAAAATTATTACTATTTAATAGTGGTAGCCATAATTCATAAATGGCACCATGCAGGGTTCTATGTGGAACCCTTTTGATTCAGTGAAGTAGAATCTCTATGGTTCTGATCAAAGAACCCTACAAAATATATATAGAACATTTAGGGGTTCCATACCATATATGAAGCAAGAGATATAACCCTTATGGTTCTTTAAGGAACCTTTCTAAGAGTGTAGCTACAAACAAATATATTACCTTGCTAATGCTAATGTTTGATCATCTATATTGGGTTTTATTGGATTTTATGTTATACCATGGCATTGTTGAACACTCATTTCGGATTGACTTGAAGGGCATTCTAGAGATTGTTTTATTTCCCTATAGTGGGAAATTGTGGCTCTACTCAATTTTACATGTTCTATGTTTGAGCTGCTTTTGAAAGAAAAAGTTTAATTGCACATATTATTGACATTGCTGAATTAGATTTTCATAACATTAAGCTAGGACCGCAACAAGGTCTCACAGTCTCATGTCAGAATTAGACGATCATCTAGTTGTTCCAAAAGTGACATTTTGAAGTGTATGGTTACTTCTCTGTATCATTCCATGGTTTTATCTCCAAGGTATTACGGTTAGGTATTAACTCAAGGGTTAAGGTTTGGGACAGAATTAAAACCCAAATATTAAAAACAACTTCCTATCGTGGGATTCGAAAGTTCAACCTTTGGAACCAGAGGCTTACACACGTCTGCCATCCCTGTCCACAATGCCCTAGCAAAATCAAAGCCTACTTAAAGGTAACAGCGCTCCCTGTTGTCCCTAGTGGCCAGTTTTGGTGTCATCTCCTGACGTCCTCAGACACGGATGGACATCGAATACGGACTTGTATCATGCCTGAGGACTGATGGTTTGGTTAGCTAAACTAGAAAGTCTGTTTGTTTAGTTACCAAGTCAACTACTCTCTCTAGTAAACGTGCTAGCTACTTCAGTGAATGTTGAGCACATTTCTACTAGCAAATGAACACATTTCTACTAGCAAATTAACACATTTCTAGCAGTAAATGTGTTCAATCTGACCATGATATGAAAGAGATAATCAACTCTGGGCTCTATGCGATAGCAGAGTGGAACGGACCTTCCACGGAGTTGGATTATTATTCCAAAGAAAGCATAGCCCCTTGTTGATTATCACTCACATGTAGAATCGTTTATTACACTTCATCAACATGCATTGCATCATTATTGGCTTTTAATAAGAGTTAAAAATCTCAGTTTCTTTAATGTGTTTGTCACCTTTTAATACTACTGTATTCATTTAAAAAAACACTATTTGAAAACATCCAAAGAAAAGACGGAGACTGAGAAAGTGAGAGAGAGAACTGAAGAACAAAGATCAGTACTGTAAAGTACTAGGTTAATCGTTTTTTTGGGGTATGTGTACTTTACTGTATTATTAATATTTTTGACTACTTTTACTTTTACTTCACTACATTCCTAAAGAAAAGAATGTACTTTTCACTAGATACATTTTCCCTGAGACTCAAAAGTACTCGTCACATTTTGAATGCTTAGCAGGACAGGAAAACGGTCCAATTCACACACTCAAGAGAACATCCCTGGTCCTCCCTACTGCCTCTGATCTGGTGGACTCACTAAACAGAGAACATCCCCGGTCCTCCCTACTGCCTCTGATCTGGTGGACTCACTAAACAGAGAACATCCCTGGTCCTCCCTACTGCCTCTGATCTGGTGGACTCACTAAACAGAGAACATCCCTGGTCCTCCCTACTGCCTCTGATCTGGGGGACTCACTAAACAGAGAACATACCTGGTCTTCCTTACTGCCTCTGATCTGGTGGACTCGCTAAACAGAGAACATCCCTGGTCCTCCCTACTGCCTCTGATCTGGTAGACTCACTAAACAGAGAACACCCCTGGTCCTCCCTACCGGCTCTGATCTGGTGGACTCACTAAACAGAGAACATCCCTGGTCCTCCCTACTGCCTCTGATCTGCTGGACTCACTAAACAGAGAACATCCCTGGTCCTCCCTACTGCCTCTGATCTGGAGGACTCACTAAAGAGAGAACATACCTGGTCCTCCCTACTGCCTCTGATTTGGTGGACTCACTAAACAGAGAACATCCCTGGTCCTCCCTACTGCCTCTGATCTGGTGGACTCACTAAACAGAGAACATCCCTGGTCCTCCCTACTGCCTCTGATCTGGTGGACTCATTAAACAGAGAACATCCCTGGTCCTCCCTACTGCCTCTGATCTGGTGGACTCACTAAACAGAGAACATCCCTGGTCCTCCCTACTGCCTCTGATCTGGTGGACTCACTAAACAGAGAACATCCCTGGTCCTCCCTACTGCCTCTGATTTGGTGGACTCACTAAACAGAGAACATCCCTGGTCCTCCCTACTGCCTCTGATCTGGTGGACTCACTAAACAGAGAACATCCCTGGTCCTCCCTACTGCCTCTGATCTGGTGGACTCACTAAACAGAGAACATCCCTGGTCCTCCCTACTGCCTCTGATCTGGTGGACTCACTAAACAGAGAACACCCCTGGTCCTCCCTACTGCCTCTGATTTGGTGGACTCACTAAACAGAGAACATCCCTGGTCCTCCCTACTGCCTCTGATCTGGTGGACTCACTAAACAGAGAACATCCCTGGTCCTCCCTACTGCCTCTGATCTGGTGGACTCACTAAACAGAGAACATCTCTGGTCCTCCCTACTGCCTCTGATCTGGTGGACTCACTAAACAGAGAACATCCCTGGTTCTCCCTACTGCCTCTGATCTGGTGGACTCACTAAACAGAGAACATCCCTGGTCCTCCCTACTGCCTCTGATCTGGTTGACTCACTAAACAGAGAACATCCCTGGTCCTCCCTACTGCCTCTGATCTGTTGGACTCACTAAACAGAGAACATCCCTGGTCCTCCCTACTGCCTCTGATCTGGTGGACTCACTAAACAGAGAACATCCCTGGTCCTCCCTACTGCCTCTGATCTGGTGGACTCACTAAACAGAGAACATCCCTGGTCATCACTACTGCCTCTGATCTGGTGGACTCACTAAAAACAAATGCTTTGTTTGTAAATGATGTCTGAGTGTTGGAGCATGACACTGGTAATCCGTAAATAATAAAAAGTAAATAAACAATTGTGCAGTTTGGTCTGCTTAATATAAGTAATTTGAAATGATTCATACTTTTACTTTTACCTTGATACTTAAGTATATTTTTTCAATTGCATATACTTCCGATGCTTAAGTATATATAAAACCAAATACTCTTAGACTTTTACTCAAGTGATATTTTACCGGATGAATTTCACTTTTACTTGAGCCATTTTCTATTAAGGTATCTTTATTTTACTCAAGTATGACAAATGGGTACCAAAAGTACCAAGTTGTTGAATCTAGATAGGCAGCCAGTCTACCGAGGGTTCCGTTCGGAGGATAATACTATTAAAACAAAGATAGAAATGGTGGTAACTGGCGCCAGAGACGCAGCGCTCAGAGATATAGCATATTGTTTGCTATTCTCTGATACTTTCATTAGGTAAGATAATGCTGGGTGGTGGGTACACACTATGACATTTACACCCACATTTCCTTTGGCATCACAAGTCACTTTAGAGAGAGAGCTAATAACAAGGCTTTCACATTCAGGCCTGCCCCGAGCGATAAAATACCCCTGATGGAACAGCAGCGACTGTGAAGACACACCAATATAGGCACACACACATGATAACATACGCCCTAAAACACACATGATAACATACGCCCTAACACACACATGATAACATACGCCCTAACACACACATGATAACATACGCCCTAAAACACACATGATAACATACGCCCTAACACACACATGATAACATACGCCCTAACACACACATGATAACATACGCCCTAAAACACACATGATAACATACGCCCTAACACACACATGATAACATACGCCCTAACACACACATGATAACATACGCCCTAAAACACACATGATAACATACGCCCTAACACACACATGATAACATACGCCCTAACACACACATGATAACATACGCCCTAACACACACATGATAACATACGCCCTAAAACACACATGATAACATACGCCCTAACACACACATGATAACATACGCCCTAACACACACATGATAACATACGCCCTAACACACACATGATAACATACGCCCTAACACACACATGATAACATACGCCCTAAAACACACATGATAACATACGCCCTAACACACACATGATAACATACGCCCTAACACACATATGATAACATACGCCCTAACACACACATGATAACATACGCCCTAACACACACATGATAACATACGCCCTAACACACACATGATAACATACGCCCTAACACACACATGATAACATACACCCTAACACACACATTATAACATACTCCCTAACACACACATGATAACATACGCCCTAATACACACATGATAACATACGTCTTAATACACACATGATAACATACGCCCTAACACACACATGATAACATACGCCCTAACACACTCATGATAACATACGCCCTAACACACACATGATAACATACGCCCTAACACACACATGATAACATATGCCCTAATACACACATGATAACATACGTCCTAATACACACATGATAACATACGCCCTAACACACACATGATAACATATGCCCTAATACACACAGGATAACATATGTCCTAATACACACATGATAACATACGTCCTAATACACACATGATAACATACGTCCTAACACACACATGATAACATACGTCCTAATACACACATGATAACATACGCCCTAACACACACATGATAACATATGCCTAATACACACATGATAACATACGCCCTAATACACACATGATAACATACACCCTAATACACACATGCACAGATGGATGTTGTGTTGTAGACATGTGGTAATAGAGTAGTGGCAGGAGGGCAAACACTTAATGTGTTGTGAAATCTGTTTTGAATGAATTGTAATGTTTTTTAAATTGTATAACTGCCTCAATTTTGCTGGACACCAGGAGGAGTACTGGGGATTCATAATAAATACAAATACATTCAACAACTTCACTGTTGAATTTTGGGCATAACGTGCATTGGGGACAATGATAATAATGTTTTAAAAAATGAGA
Organism: Oncorhynchus masou masou; assembly: GCF_036934945.1. Lineage (NCBI taxonomy): Eukaryota > Metazoa > Chordata > Actinopteri > Salmoniformes > Salmonidae > Oncorhynchus > Oncorhynchus masou. The sequence continues at coordinate 20,135,018 of NC_088224.1, forward strand.
TACTTGAACCAGTGCTTGACTTGGAATGAATAGTTGCTGGACTCATTTTGAGTGCGGTTACAGTTTATATGTACACTACATGACCAATCGTCAAACATCTCATACCAAAATCATGGGCATGAATATGGAGTTGGTCCCCTGTTTGCTGCTATAACAGCCTCCACTCTTCTGGGAAGGCTTTCCACTAGATGTTGGAACATTGCTGCAGGGACTTGGTTCCATTCAGCCACAAGAGCATTAGTGATGTCAGGCACCTATGTTGGGCGATTAGGTCTGCATTCCAATTTATCCATTCAATGCAGGCCAGTAAAGTTTTTCCACACCAATCTAGACAAACCATTTCTGTATGTCCTCGCTTTGGGCATGGAGGCATTGCCATGCTGAAACAGAAAAGTTCCTTCCCCAAACTCATCTAGAATGTCATTGTATGCTGTAGATTTCCCTTCACTGGAACTAAGGGACCGAGCCAAAACCATGTAAAACAGACCCAGACCATTATTGCTCCTCCATCAAACTTTACAGTTGGCACTATGCATTGGGGCATGTAGCTTACTCCTGGCATCCGCCAAACCCAGATTTGTCCGTCAGACTGTCAGATGGTGAAGCTTGATTCATCACTCCAGAGAACACATTTCCACTGCTCCAGAGTCCAATGGGGGCGAGCTTTACACCCCTCCAGCCCGATGCTTGGCACTGTGCATTGGGATCTTAGGCTTGTGTGTGACTGCTCGGCCATGGAAACCCATTTCATGAAGCTCCCGTCGAACAGTTATTGTGCTGATGTTGCTTCCAGATGCAGTTTGGAACTTTGTAGTGAGTTTTGCAACCGAGGACAGACGTTTTTTATGCACTACCCAATTGAACACTCGGCGGTCCCGTTCTGTGAGCTTGTGTGACCTATCACTTCGCGGCTGAGCCATTGTTGCTCCTAGACATTTCCACTTCACAATATTAGTACTTCAAATTGACCGGGGCAGCTCTAGCAGGGCAGAAATTTGATGAACTGACTTGTTGGAAAGGTGGCTTCCTATGATGGTGCCTCGTTGAAAGTCTATTGCCATTGTTTGGAGATTGCATTGCTGTGAGCTCGATTTTATACACGTGTCAGCAACGGGTGTAGATGAAACAGCTGAATCCAATCATTTGAAAGGGTGTCCACATACTTTTGTATATACAGTGCATTCTGAAAATATTCAGACCTTGACTTTTTTCACATGTTGTTACGTTACAGCCTAATGTTAAAATGTATTAAATAAAAACATGTCCTCATAAATTTATACACAATACCCCATAATGATTATTTTTGATTTTTGATCCATTTACAAAAAATGTGCAGTGTGTAACCAGCTCAACATGGATAGGAAACGTGAATGTACGTATACACATATCACACACAATAACTACACTGACACGCTGTGACGACAAATCGTGTCTATGAACAAAGTCCATATTTAGACATCCATTTTGTTTCAGGTTCATCTCTTTTATTGCATTAGTTTGTTTTTATCTCCTTCATTCGATCATTTTATGACAAAGTGTGTTGTTGTTTTAAATTGACTTTAAGTTTGATTTGAAGTGTGGTTGTTGTTCCTGACTCAATGAACTCTGCTAATCTGTAATCTGTGTCCTACCATCCCTCCATGATATCAGTGAACCATGTCTTCAACTGAGGACAGAGACAGTATGACCTGACTTCAATCTGAGCCGATGAGTAGGACAACAAATCGCCACCCTGTGAGTGGAATCTGAGAACAGAACACAGAAATGAGCTGCAGAGCCAACGAAAAGCCATCTTCACTCACAGTGGGTGTTCAGCGTGTGTTGTGTGTGTGTGTGTGTGTGTGTGTGTGTGTGTGTGTGTGTGTGTGTGTGTGTGTGTGTGTGTGTGTGTGTGTGTGTGTGTGTGTGTGTGTGTGAGAGAGAGAGAGAGAGAGAGAGAGAGAGAGAGAGAGACTGCATATTGGATCTGGATCTGTCTATCTATCTATCTATCTATTTAATATATTCAATCTATTCAATCAATTCAATCAAATCAAGGGGCTTTATTGGTATGGGAAACATATGTTAACACTGCCAAAGAAAGTGAAGTAGATAATATACAAATGTGAAATAAAAATTAACATAAAACATTTCACTCACAGAAGTTCCAAAATAATTTAGACTCTACAAATGTCATATTATGTATTAATTACAGTGTTGTAACGATGTGTAAATAGATAAAGTACAAAAGGGAAAAAAAATAAACATAAATATAGGTTGTATTTGCAATGATGTTTTTTTATTTACTGGTTGCTCTTTTCTTGTGGCAACAGGTCACACATCTTGCTTCTGTGACGGCACACTGTGGAATTTCACACAATAGATATGGGAGTTTATCAAAATCGGGTTTGTTTTCAAATTGTTTGTGGATCTGTGGAATCTGAAGGAAATATGTATATCTAATACGGTTATACATTTCACAGCAGGTTATGAAGTGCAGCTCAGTTTCCACCTCATTTTGTGGGCAGTGTGCACATCTTTAGAGCCAGGTCTGCCTACGGCGACCTTTCTCAATAGCAAGGCTATTGTCTGTACATAGTCAAAAGTTAAGTTTGGGTCAGTCTTATGTATCGACCTACTGAAGTATCATTCTAATTCTGCTCTGCATGCATTATTTGGTGTTTTACATTGTACACGGAGGATATTTTTGCAGAATTCTGCATGCAGAGTCTGAATTTGGTGTTTATCCCATTTTGGGAATTATTGGTTGGTGAGCAGACCCCAGACCTCACAACCATTAAGGGCAATGGGTTATATAACTGATTCAAGTATTTTTAGCCAGATCCTAATTTGTACATGTAGGTAGCACACAGGAGGAAATTGTATCTCTATCTTCAACTAGCTTTCTCTCTCTTTCTCCATCCTCTCTAAGTTAACTCTGATTCCCTGCTGGGTACTTTGGCACGCTAATGGCTAGGTCATTCTCATTTCACAGTCAAATGGGTTTCCTTTGGGTCTATAATGTACTCCCCCCCTCCCTCATGTTCACCCTCTCCCCTTTGTGTTCTTCATTATCCCTGTCTCCTTCTCTCTCCCTCTATTTTCTCTGTCACCTCTCCCTCCCTATTTTTGTCCCACTCCCCCTCCTCTCTGCTAAGGTCATTATTTTCATACACACACCCATGTCCCTTACCTCTCTCCTCATTTTCTCCATCCATCCATCTTTCTCCCTCCCCTCTCTCTGTTTGTCACGGTTTCTATATAAACATCTATGTTTTCTCACTCCCTCCCTCTCCCCCCTCTCTCAGTTTGCTAATCACATTTTCTATACATCTGTGTTCTCTCACTCCCTATTGGATAAATAACAGGTGTCTGCATGCTCTCTTAACCACTCTCCTTTCCCTCCCTCCCTTCCTCGTTCTCATACACACGTTGTTGCTCTGCAACACACCCTCTCTATAGATCCATGAACTCTGTTCATTCAAGCTCCATCTTCTTCTATTCCAACCCTCTGCCTATCTGTTCCTCTCCGCATCTTCTTTAGACCATCTCTCTTCCCACTTTCCTCTCCTCTCCACATCTCTCCAATCCAGAGGTAGCATACTCTCCTTACCCGTTGTGCTGCAGCTATTTGGGATTAGGTTCAGTCCCTGGCAGAGATTTTCATATTTACTAAAATAATTCCTGGATTTAGTTGACTAATCCTACGCTTTTGTGATATTGATTTAACATATATGGCTTAGCGCTTCTGGCATTTAATATTATGTTTTAAACTACAGTATCAGTTTATCCAATAACCTATTTAACTATGCATATCGTAGCTGGAGGAGAGGCTTGGAGATGCTTGTGTAGGCACGGAATGGATCAAACCCCAATGTATTGTGGGTAGTTGGGTATTTGGGCATACTAGGGGGTAGTTTGCGATTGTGTGTGTGTACGTGTGTGTGTACGTGTGTGTACGTGTACATGTGTGTATGCTTTCGGGTACGTGTGTGTGCATGCATGTGTGTGTGCATGCATGTGTGTGTGTGTGGTAGATGGGTATTTGGTCTCACTAGGGGCCCTGTGTGGGTCTGTGGTGAATGAGCATTGAGGGCATTAGAATGGGGACTTATCGTCTTACTTCATAGTGTCTTACTAATCTCTTTATAGGGGCCCTGCATCATCTGGACAATGCTGTATTATATTAATATATGCTGAAGCTATTGGCATATTCACAAGAGTAATCCTTCCCATGTCTGAGCTGATTCTCTGTCTAGCTAGCTAGCTGGTACTGAAGTGTAGAAGAAAGTCAACATACAGTAAACACAGACAGACAGGCAGGCAGGCAGGCAGGCAGGCAGGCAGGCAGGCAGGCAGGCAGGCAGGCAGGCAGGCAGGCAGGCAGGCAGACAGACAGACAGACAGACAGACAGACAGACAGACAGACAGACAGACAGACAGACAGACAGACAGACAGACAGACAGACAGACAGACAGACAGACAGACAGACAGACAGACAGACAGACAGACAGACAGACACATGTTTACACACACACACTAACCTCGCGGCGCATGACACAGTGCACAGTAATGATGACGAAGCCCTGGACAGAGTCAAAGACAGCAAACAGCACCTGAAGAAGAGCAGAACAGGAGTCAGTTAGCATATACAGTAGAAAGATCAACAGAGAGAGAGAGAGAGAGAGAGAGAGAGAGAGAGAGAGAGAGAGAGAGAATTTGGGAATTTATTTTGATAATCTATACAAAAACATCCCACAAAAAGACTTACAACATAAGCAATTAGAAATCATTAAAAATGTAACATCCTTGAATCAGTCATTAAAAACAACCTAAATCCATTAGATTACCCAATAACCCAACAAGAAATAAATTAATATCTCAAATCTATCAAATGAAAGAAGGCTTGTGGTCTAGATAACATTGAAATGAAATGCTGAAAAACAGCACAACTGAGTTGCAAAATGCTGTGCTTAAATTGTTCAACATGGATTTATTAACTTCTGTCTGCTTCCCTGATGTCTGGAACCAGGGGCTCATCTCCCTGATCCACAAAAGTGGAGACAAATCAGACCCCAATAATTACAGGGAATTTACGTAAACAGCAACTTGGGAAAGGTTTTCTGTAGCATTTTGAATTCAAGAATTCAAACCTTTCTTCAAGAAAAAAATGTAATAAGTAAATGTCAAATTGGCTTTCTCCCCAACTATCGCACTACTGACCATATATACACCGTACACACACTAATTAATAAACACCATCGCACTACTGACCATATATACACCTTACACACACTAATTAATAAACACCATCACACTACTGACCATATATACACCTTACACACACTAATTAATAAACACCATCGCACTACTGACCATATATACACCTTACACACACTAATTAATAAACACCATCGCACTACTGACCATATATACACCTTACACACACTAATTAATAAACACCATCGCACTACTGACCATATATACACCTTACACACACTAATTAATAAACACCATCGCACTACTGACCATATAGACACCTTACACACACTAATTAATAAACACTATCACACTACTGACCATATATACACCTTACACACACTAATTAATAAACACCATCACACTACTGACCATATATACACCTTACACACACTAATTAATAAACACCATCGCACTACTGACCATATATACACCTTACACACACTAATTAATAAACACCATCACACTACTGACCATATATACACCTTACACACACTAATTAAAAATAGAGCAAAAAATAGGGCAAAATCTTTGCTTGCTTTATTGACTTTAAAAAAACAATTTGATTATATTTGGCACAAAGCGCTATTCTACAAAATTCTCCAACGTGGGTTTGGTGGTAAGGTGTATGACTTAATAAAATGTGTGTACACAGAAAACAAGTGTGCAATAAAAAACAAAAAAATAAATTATTTTCACAATGTCGAGGTGTGACGCAAGGCTGCAGTTTGTGTCCAAATCTTTTCAACATTTATGTCAATGAATTATCAGACATGTTGGACCATTCTCCAGCCCCAGGACTCACACTATTTGACAGAGGTACCAACCAAAGAAGGTCTTCAACAGAACCTTAACATTCTAGAGCAATATTGTCAAAATTGGGCCTTGGCAGTTATTTTAGTTTTTTGTAAATCATGATTTCCCCCCAAAAAACAGAAACACAAATATAAATTCACCCTGAACAACACCATACCTTGGTCTGACGATATCTGCATCGGGAAACTTTAAGATAAAGCACGCAGAGCATTGTATGCAATAAAAATTTAATTATTCAAAATCAACATCCCAATTTGAATTTGGACAAAAATATTTGACAGTGTAATCCTCCCAATAGCTCTTTACGGGAGTGAGGTTTGGGAGCCACTCAATAAACTGGACTTTAATATGTGGGACAAACATCCAATTGAAGCCCTACATGCAGAATTCTGTCGGAAAATTCTAGAAGTCCAGAGAAATACACCAACTAATGTATGTAGGGCAGAATTGGGCCGCTTTAAAATGGTAATGAAAATACAGAAAATATTATTAAAATTTTGGCTACATCTGAACTCAAGTCAAACTTCAAGCACTTCAAACCCAAGAACTGAGCCTAGAAACAAGCCCTCCCAGTCAGCTGGTGTTGGACCTAACCAACCAAGCTGACACCAGCACTGCTTCAAAGGAAATAATTCCAATAAACAAAGTCATGAACCAATCAAAGGAATCATATTTACAACATTGGAAAAACGAAACAAAATCCCAAAGCCGACTAATTTGCTATTTTTATTATTTTTCTAAACAGAGAATATGAATTAGCTGATTCTCTCTACTCTGTCAGAGATACAAAGCAGAGACAGATCCTTAGCAAGTACAGGCTGAGTGACCACCAATTGGCAATAGAAACCGGCAGACATAAAAAGACATGGCTACCCAAAGAGGAGTGTGTACGTGGTCACTGCACCACAAGGGAGGTAGAAACAGAGATGCACTTTCTCCTTTACTGTGATAAATATTCCTCACCAAGAGATTCATTATTCACAGAAATGACTACATTTATTCCAAATGTTTACTTATTAAACCCAGAGGAAAAACAAAATATACTCATGGGCGAAGGAGCAGTGGCTCCTCTTGCAGCCAAATATGCATTTGCCTGCCATAGCCTGAGGGACACTGAATAATAACGTCTGCATAGTAAACAGTAACTTACTTATTATTAGTATTCATGTTATTACTATTATTGTTATTACTATTATTATTGTTGTTTATCATTCCAAATAGTAGTGGTATGGGTGATAATGGTAATGATAGCAATGTGATGATGGTGGTGGTAGTAGTAGTAATAATGATAGAAGTTGTAGTACTGATGTAATGGTGAAGATGACAGTTATTTAGATATAAGTTAGTTATAGTTTCATTTTACATGTTTAGCTTTTTATATTTATTACATTTATACCATATTTTTGTTATTGTATTTCATTTTGTAGCATTATTTATTACCATTTTATATTATTATTTGTTATAATTTTATTACAATGTATATTGTATACATTGTTTCTTTGGCAATATTGACACAATGATTTCATGCTAATAAAGCAGATTGGTGTGTGTGCGTGTGTGTGTGTGTGTGTGTGTGTGTGCGTGTGTGCGTGTGTGTGTGTGTGTGTGTGTGTGTGTGTGTGTGTGTGTGTGTGTGTGTGAAGACAGCAAAGTGTACCTGGAACAGTGTGGAGCGGCGGTCGGTGATGGCCAACACAGCAGACATCCAGGTCAGAGCCAGCAGAGGGAGAACTACACAGGAACTCCACAGGGATGCCCTGAGAGAGGAGAAAGACCGGAGAAGAGGGAGAGGAGATGGAGAGGAGAGGGGAGAAGAGGGAGAGGAGATGGAGAGGAGAGGGGAGAAGAGGAGGAGGAGATGGAGAGGAGAGGGAGATGAGAGGAGAGGAGAGGAGATGGAGAGGAGAGGAGAGGAGAGGGGGAGGAGATGGGGAGGAGAGGGGAGAAGAGGGGGGAGGAGAGGAGAGAAGAGGGAGAGGAGATGGAGAGGAGAGGGGAGAAGAGGGAGAGGAGATGGAGAGGAGAGGGGAGAAGAGGAGGAGGAGATGGAGAGGAGAGGGGAGAAGAGGAGGAGGAGATGGAGAGGAGAGGGAGATGAGAGGAGAGGAGAGGAGAGGGGGAGGAGATGGGGAGGAGAGGGGAGAAGAGGGGGAGGAGAGGAGAGAAGAGGGAGAGGAGATGGAGAGGAGAGGGGAGAAGAGGGAGAGGAGATGGAGAGGAGAGGGGAGAAGAGGAGGAGGAGATGGAGAGGAGAGGAGAGGAGAGGGGGAGGAGAGGGGAGAAGAGGGGGGAGGAGAGGAGAGAAGAGGGAGAGGAGATGGAGAGGAGAGGGCAGAAGAGAGGGAGGAGAGGAGAGAAGAGGGAGAGGAGATGGAGATGAGATGGGAGAAGAGAGGGAGGAGAGGAGAGAAGAGGGAGAGGAGATGGAGATGAGATGGGAGAAGAGAGGGAGGAGAGGAGAGAAGAGGGAGAGGAGATGGAGATGAGATGGGAGAAGAGAGGGAGGAGAGGAGAGAAGAGGGAGAGGAGATGGAGATGAGATGGGAGAAGAGAGGGAGGAGAGGAGAGAAGAGGGAGGAGAGGAGAGAAGAGGGAGAGGAGATGGAGATGAGATGGGAGAAGAGGGGGAGGAGAGGAAAGAAGAGGGGGAGAGAAGTTCAGCCTCTAGAATCTTGGATGGCAATTCACTCATAACACATTCACACATGTGAGTGTGACCACAACCACACACACGAGCACGCACACAAACCAAAGTGACACACACGAGCACGCACACAAACCCACAGTAACACACATGAGCCTTGCACACAAACCCACAGTGACACACACGAGCACGCACACAAACCCACAGTAACACACATGAGCACGCACACAAACCCACAGTGACACACATGAGCACACACACCAGCACACAGTGACACACGAGCACACCCACGAACACACAGTGACACACACGAGCACACACACCAGCACACAGTGACACACGAGCACACACACACGAACACACAGTGACACACACGAGCACACACACCAGCACACAGTGACACACGAGCACACACACACGAACACACAGTGACACACACGAGCACACACACCAGCACACAGTGACACACGAACACACAGTGACACACACATCAGTTGCTCTCCAGACGGTGTGATGGATGTAGAACGCGGCCAGGTGAGAGACGGACAACTGACAGCTGTCTATAAGGGGTCTGCTGATGTGAGATCCCAGCATGTGTGTGTGTGTGTGTGTGTTCCCTCTGGTTACCCATGAAATCTGACACCAATTGAATATGTTCATGCTGTCATAGTTTCATATCCAGAGAGTGTTAGACTGTCAGAAAGACAGATCTGTCTTTAGCCTCAGAGAGAGATAGAGAGATAGAGAGAGAGAGAGACAGACAGACAGACAGACAGACAGACAGACAGACAGACAGACAGACAGAAAAAGGGATAGAGAGAGAGAATGAGAGAGCTGGTGAGGGGAGATGTAGAAAGAGAATGAGATGGAAGAGCAGATATGGTCATATTAACTCTCAGACAACTCTCTTTGCAAGAAGAAGAGAAGACAGAAAGAAAGAGACAGAGTGTGTGGGTTTGTGTCTGTGTGTGTGTCTGTGTGTCTGTGTGTGTGTCTGTGTGTGGACTAACATGGCGCTGCTGGCTGTAGAGCTGGACATAGCTGTACTTGAGATCACACCACACTTGGAGCATTTCAGGAGCAGTCTGCTACGCGACGCCTCCAGCGGTGGACTTTAAGACACACAAACACACACACACGACGAGGGAGGATACACACACGACGAGGGAGTATACACATACGACGAGGAAGGATACACACACGACGAGAGAGGATACACACACGACGAGGGAGGATACACATACAACGAGGGAGGATAGACACACGACGAGGGAGTATACACATACAACGAGGGAGGATACACACACGACGAGGGAGGATACACACACGACGAGGGAGGATACACACACGAGGGAGGATACACACACACGACGGGGAGGATACACACACGACGAGGGGAGGATAGACACACGACGAGGGAGTATACACATACGACAGGGAGGATAGACACACGACGAGGGAGTATACACATACGACGAGGGAAGATTGACACACGACGAGGAGTATACACGGGAGTATACACATACAACGAGGGAGGATAGACACACGACAGGAGTATACACATACAACGAGGGAGGATAGACAAACGACCAGGGAGTATACACATACAACGAGGGGAGGATAGACACACGACGAGGGAGTATACACATACAACGAGGGAGGATAGACACACGACGAGGGAGTATGCACATACGACGAGGGAGGATAGACACACGACGAGGGAGTATACACATACGACGAGGGAGGATAGACACACGACGAGGGAGGATACACATACGACGAGGGAGGATAGACACACGACGAGGGAGGATACACACACGACGAGGGAGGATAGACACACGACGAGGGAGGATACACACACGACGAGGGAGGATACACATACAACGAGGGAGGATAGACACACGACGAGGGAGTATACACATACGACGAGGGAGTATACACACACGACGAGGGAGGATACACATACAACGAGGGAGGATACACATATGACGAGGGAGTATACACACACGACGAGGGAGTATACACATATGACGAGGGAGGATACACACACGACGAGGGAGGATACACATACAACGAGGGATGATACACACACGACGAGGGAAGATACACACACGACGAGGGAGGATACACACGACGAGGGAGGATACACACATGACGAGGGAGGATAGACACACGACGAGGGAGGATACACATACGACGAGGGAGGATACACATACAACGAGGGATGATAGACACATGACGAGGGAGTATACACATACGACGAGGGAGGATACACACACGACGAGGAGTATACACATACAACGAGGGAGGATAGACACACGACGAGGAGGATACACATACGACAGGGAGTATACACACGCGACGAGGGAGGATACACATACAACGAGGGAGGATAGACACACGACGAGGGAGGATACACATACGACGAGGGTGGATACACACACGACGAGGGAGGATACACATACAACGAGGGAGGATAGACACACGACGAGGGAGGATACACATACGACGAGCGAGGATACACACACGATGAGGGAGTATACACATACAACGAGGGAGGATACACACACGACGAGGGAGGATACACACACGACGAGGGAGGATACACACACGACGAGGGAGGATAGACACACGACGAGGGAGTATACACATACGACGAGGGAGGATAGACACACGACGAGGGAGTATACACATACGACGAGGGAAGATTGACACACGACGAGGGAGTATACACATACAACGAGGGAGGATAGACACACGACGAGGGAGTATACACATACAACGAGGGAGGATAGACAAACGACGAGGGAGTATACACATACAACGAGGGAGGATAGACACACGACGAGGGAGTATACACATACAACGAGGGAGGATAGACACACGACGAGGGAGTATGCACATACGACGAGGGAGGATAGACACACGACGAGGGAGTATACACATACGACGAGGGAGGATAGACACACGACGAGGGAGGATACACATACGACGAGGGAGGATAGACACACGACGAGGGAGGATACACACACGACGAGGGAGGATAGACACACGACGAGGAGGATACACACACGACGAGGGGAGGATACACATACAACGAGGGAGGATAGACACACGACGAGGGAGTATACACATACGACGAGGAGTATACACACACGACGAGGAGGATACACATACAACGAGGGAGGATACACATATGACGAGGGAGTATACACAAACGACGAGGGAGTATACACATATGACGAGGGAGGATACACACACGACGAGGGAGGATACACATACAACGAGGGATGATACACACACGACGAGGGAAGATACACACACGACGAGGGAGGATACACACACGACGAGGGAGGATACACACATGACGAGGGAGGATAGACACACGACGAGGGAGGATACACATACGACGAGGGAGGATACACATACAACGAGGGATGATAGACACATGACGAGGGAGTATACACATACGACGAGGGAGGATACACACACGACGAGGGAGTATACACATACAACGAGGGAGGATAGACACACGACGAGGGAGGATACACATACGACGAGGGAGTATACACACGCGACGAGGGAGGATACACATACAACGAGGGAGGATGGACACACGACGAGGGAGGATACACATACGACGAGGGTGGATACACACACGACGAGGGAGGATACACATACAACGAGGGAGGATAGACACACGACGAGGGAGGATACACATACGACGAGCGAGGATACACACACGATGAGGGAGTATACACATACGACGAGGGAGGATACACACACGGCGAGGGAGGATACACATACAACGAGGGAGGATAGACACACGACGAGGGAGTATACACATACGACGAGGGAGGATACACACACGACGAGGGAGGATACACACATGACGAGGGAGGATACACATACAACGAGGGAGGATACACATGACGAGGGAGTATACACATACAACGAGGGAGGATACACACACGACGAGGGAGGATACACATACGACGAGGGAGGATACACACACGACGAGGGAGGATACACATACGACGAGGGAGGATACACACACGACGAGGGAGGATACACATACGACGAGGGAGGATACACACGACGAGGGAAGATACATACAACGAGGGAGGATACACACACAGCGAGGGAAGATACATACAACGAGGGAGGATACACACACGGCGAGGGAAGATACATACAACGAGGGAGGATACACACACGGCGAGGGAAGATACACACGAGGGGTAGGGAACAAAGGCAAGGGGGGAGGAAGGACACACAAAAGACAAAGGAAAACAAACAAACGGAAACACACACACACACACACATTTAACAAGTAATGGGAGCATTGGGGCGCAAACCGCATACACACATTCACACACATGAGAGTGAGGAATGGATGGGTTGTGCGGTTGTAAAGGAAGACAAAAAGTACAGAAGGACAGATGGACAAGAAGAGAGGGAGAGGAACACAGAAAAAAAGGAGAAAAATGTTCAAACCTCAAAGTAGTAGCAATGGACAACAAGTCAGAATACAAAAGATCATGACAGAATGTAGTGACAGAGAAACGCAAGCGAGAGGAAGTAGAGCAGAGAGAGAGAGTGAATGAAAGAGAGGGAGCAGTGAGAGAAAGCGAGAAAACAAAGAGCAAAGAGGCAGAGGAACTGCCTAACAATATAGCTAACACTGATTAATAAGAATGTACAGTGAGACAGACGGGAACTGCCAGGACCAACTGTTTCTCTCCCCCCAGCGTGTGTGTGTGTGTGTGTTTTCTGTTCATGACCTATTTCAGTGATGATTAGTTTGTGTGGGTGTTTGGGACAGGCCAGTCTAAACAGCTTGTTGAGGTCTTCTGCTAATGGCCAGTCTGGGGGCCCTGGTCATTACCAATAGGCCTCAGTGGCTCAGTGCTAGTACCATGATACAGATGTGTCTGGACAGTAATAAAGTCATGGTTCGGGCAGAGTGAGTCAAGTTGGTTTTCTGTGTGTATTTGTGTTGAATGCTCTTTGTGTGTGTTGAAAGCGGTGTGCACATTGAAAGAAGTGTTTTTTATTGAGATCGCTGTGCGTGTATAAATGTGTGTGTGTGTGTTGGGGGAACTGTGCTGAGGGTTGTTTAGTGCTGACTCAATGTGAAGCTTCATTGACTCTTGGAGTGCTTTCCCTCACATCCGAAACCAGCCGCAGACTGGTGTGTGTGTGTGTGTGTGTGTGTGTGTGTGTGTGTGTGTGTGTGTGTGTGTGTGTGTGTGTGTGTGTGTGTGTGTGTGTGTGTGAAATACTCTCAGAGTACTTGTCCTCTCAGAGGAAGCCAGGCAATGAGGCTACTGAGGTCAGACAGGGAGAGAACACAGCTAGACCATTAAAGAGAGGCTTGCTGCTACTGCTGATGTGTGTGTGTGTGTGTGTGTAATGCTCAGTGCAGACTGATGGGGCAGTACGTAGTGTGGCTATGCTACATTAGCCTCCCAGCACATCTCATTGCCTTAGTGCCATCCACAGAAATACACTAAAACTAATGGCAAGTTGTCCTATTAGCATGGGGATGGAGGGAATGTGTGTGTGTGTGTGTGTGTCAGTTTGTGTAAGTGTGTGTGTGTGTGTGTGTGTGTGTGTGTGTGTGTGTGTGTGTGTGTGTGTGTGTGTGTGTGTGTGTGTGTGTGTGTGTGTGTGTGTGTGTGTGTGTGTGTGTGCGTGCGTGTGTGTGTGTGTAAGTCTATGTTTCTGTGAGTGTGTGTGTGTGTCAGTGTGTGTAAGTGTATGTTTCTGTGAGTGTGTGTGTGTGTGTGCCAGTGTGCGTAAGTGTATGTTTTTGTGAGTGTGTGTGTGTGTGTGTGTGTGTGTGATGTGTGTGTGTGTGTGTGTGTGTGTGTGTGTGTGTGTGTGTGTGTGTGTGTGTGTGTGTGTGTGTGTGTGTGTGTGTGTGTGTGCCAGTGTGCGTAAGTGTATGTTTTTGTGAGTGTGTGTGTGTGTGTGTGTCAGTGTGTGTAAGTGTATGTTTCTGTGAGTGTGTGTGTGTCTGTCAATATCTCTGTTTGTGAGGCCCATTTAAGCAGAAGCGAACTGCACAAAAAGGTTCAGTGTTTGCAGAGGGATGGGAACGATGTGCATTGTGTGCATGTGTGTGTCTGAGGGATCTTGTCCTTGGGTGTTGTTCTCTCTGTGCATGTGTGTATGTCCTCTGCGTGTGTGTGTCTTCTGCATGTGTGCGTCCTCTGCGTGTGTGTATGTCCTTTGTGTGTGTATGTTAACTGGCTTAATCCCCATAAAAGCTCAGGGGAACAAGCCAATCGAGACCGCAGATAGAGAACTATACCATTAACCCTCAGATTGAGAACTATACCATTAATCCCCATATAGAGAACTATACCATTAACCCTCAGATAGAGAACTATACCATTAACCCTCAGATAGAGAACTATACCATTAACCCCTAGAGAGAGAACTATACCATTAACCCTCAGATAGAGAACTATACCATTAACCCTCAGATTGAGAACTATATCATTAACCCTCAGATAGAGAACTATACCATTAACCCCTAGAGAGAGAACTATATCATTAACCCTTATATAGAGAACTATACCATTAACCCTCAGATTGAGAACTATACCATTAACCCCTAGAGAGAGAACTATACCATTAACCCCTAGAGAGAGAACTATATCATTAACCCTTATATAGAGAACTATACCATTAACCCTCAGATAGAGAACTATACCATTAACCCTCAGATTGAGAACAATACCATTAACCCCTAGAGAGAGAACTATATCATTAACCCTTATATAGAGAACTATACCATTAACCCTCAGAGAGAGAACTATACCATTAACCCTCAGATAGAGAACTATACCATTAACCCTCAGATTGAGAACTATACCATTAACCCCTAGAGAGAGAACTATATCATTAACCCTTATATAGAGAACTATGACATTAACCCTCAGAGAGAGAACTATACCATTAACCCTCAGATTGAGAACTATACCATTAACCCCTAGAGAGTACTATATCATTAACCTTCATATAGAGAACTATGCCATTAACCCTCATATAGAGAACTATACCATTAACCCTCAGAGAGAGAACTATACCATTAACTCTCAGATAGAGAACTATACCATTAACCTTCATATAGAGAACTATACCATTAACCCTCAGATAGAGAACTATACCATTAACCCTCAGATAGAGAACTATACCATTAACTCTCAGATAGAGAACTATACCATTAACCTTCATATAGAGAACTATACCATTAACCCTCATATAGAGAACTATACCATTAATCCTCATATAGAGAACTATACCATTAACCCCCCGATAGAGAACTATACCATTAACCCTCAGATAGAGAACTATACCATTAACCCCCATATAGAGAACTATACCATTAACCCTCAGATAGAGAACTATACCATTAACCCCCATATAGAGAACTATACCATTCACCCTCAGATAGAGAACTATACCATTAACCCTCATATAGAGAACTATACCATTAACCCTCAGATAGAGAACTATACCATTCACCCTCAGATAGAGAACTATACCATTAACCCTCAGATAGAGAACTATACCATTAACCCTCAGAGAGAGAACTATACCATTAACCCTCAGATAGAGAACTATACCATTAACCCTCAGAGAGAGAACTATACCATTAACCCTCAGAGAGAACTATACCATTAACCCTCATTTAGAGAACTATACCATTAACCCTCAGATAGAGAACTATACCATTAACCCTCATATAGAGAACTATACCATTAACCCCAGATAGAGAACTATACCATTAACCCCCATATATAGAACTATACCATTAACCCTCATATAGAGAACTATACCATTAACCCTCATATTGAGAACTATACCATTAACCCCCATATAGAGAACTATACCATTAACCCCCATATAGAGAACTATACCATTAACCCTCATATAGAGAACTATACCATTAACCCTCATATAGAGAACTATACCATTAACCCCCATATAGAGAACTATACCATTAACCCTCATATAGAGAACTATACCATTAACCCCAGATAGAGAACTATACCATTAACCCCAGATAGAGAACTATACCATTAACCCCCGATAGAGAACTATACCATTAACCCTCATATATAGAACTATACCATTAACCCCAGATAGAGAACTATACCATTAACCCCAGATAGAGAACTATACCATTAACCCCAGATAGAGAACTATACCATTAACCCCCGATAGAGAGCTATACCATTAACCCCGATAGAGAACTATACCATTAACCCTCATATAGAGAACTATACCATTAACCCCAGATAGAGAACTATACCATTAACCCCAGATAGAGAACTATACCATTAACCCCAGATAGAGAACTATACCATTAACCCCAGATAGAGAACTATACCATTAACCCTCATATAGAGAACTATACCATTAACCCCCGATAGAGAACTATACCATTAACCCCCGATAGAGAACTATACCATTAACCCTCATATATAGAACTATACCATTAACCCCAGATAGAGAACTATACCATTAACCCTCATATAGAGAACTATACCATTAACCCCAGATAGAGAACTATACCATTAACCCTCATATAGAGAACTATACCATTAACCCCAGATAGAGAACTATACCATTAACCCCAGATAGAGAACTATACCATTAACCCTCATATAGAGAACTATACCATTAACCCCCGATAGAGAACTATACCATTAACCCTCATATAGAGAACTATACCATTAACCCCAGATAGAGAACTATACCATTAACCCTCATATAGAGAACTATACCATTAACCCCAGATAGAGAACTATACCATTAACCCCAGATAGAGAACTATACCATTAACCCCATATAGAGAACTATACCATTAACCCCAGATAGAGAACTATACCATTAACCCTCATATAGAGAACTATACCATTAATGCCCGATAGAGAACTATACCATTAACCCCCGATAGAGAACTATACCATTAACCCTCATATAGAGAACTATACCATTAACCCCAGATAGAGAACTATACCATTAACCCTCATATAGAGAACTATACCATTAACCCTCATATAGAGAACTATACCATTAACCCTCAGATAGAGAACTATACCATTAACCCTCATATTGAGAACTATACCATTAACCCCAGATAGAGAACTATACCATTAACCCTCATATAGAGAACTATACCATTAACCCCCGATAGAGAACTATACCATTAACCCCCGATAGAGAACTATACCATTAACCCTCATATAGAGAACTATACCATTAACCCTCATATAGAGAACTATACCATTAACCCTCATATAGAGAACTATACCATTAACCCTCATATAGAGAACTATACCATTAACCCTCAGATAGAGAACTATACCATTAACCCTCATATAGAGAACTATACCATTAACCCCAGATAGAGAACTATACCATTAACCCTCATATAGAGAACTATACCATTAACCCCCAGAGCACCTAGCAACAAGATTGATTTGACATCACAGGACAATGGAGAGAAGAGAGAGAAGAGAGAGAAGCGAGAGATCAAATCAATTTGCAGGGAAATGAAAGCATGGATTTAGCTGGGAGGACATTGAAATCTCTGCTCATTGGATTAGTACCAATGACAAATCACCGCTGATGGAATTACAGACCAGGGAGTAGAGGAAACCACTCTACTGTACTGTGTGTGTGTATCTGTGTCGATGCATGTGTGTGTGTATATGCCCATACATATGTGTGTGTGTGTATGTGAGACCGCATTATGAATCATTATACGTAAACTGTATGCATGTCCATGACCTTAGTCTGTTTGTATATCGTCTACACATTATCATAGTCAATCATGTCACCCTGGAAGCCTTTATCACAGTAGCTACTAGATATACTGTATGTTCCTGCAATGCCTCTGTAGAGTCAAAATAGACTGAGTGGTATTTATGTCATTGATGTTGACATCCTTGATGTTTGAGTCTCTACAGGCCATGGTAAATGAAAATGTGTAGGAGTGTTTGTATAGTAATGTCATGAATGGTTGTCTCCTCGGAGTGTAAAAAGCCTCTATACTCGCTCATTAACATACTGTATGTGAAGAGTTAAAGGCTTATAACTGCAGTTGTCGGTCTATGGTGGCCTGAATTGGTTCCCAATCAGAGGCAGCTGTTTATCTTTGTCTCTGATTGGGGAACCTATTTAGGTTGCCATTTTCCATTTTGGTTTTGTGGGTTATTGTCTGTGTAGTTGCCTGTCAGCACTCGTGTTAAATAGCGTTACGGTTGTTTTGTTATTTTGTTAGCTTGCTTGATGTTTTTTTATTAAAAGATGAATGTATTCTTTTCACGCTGCGCCTTGGTCTCATCGTTATGACGGACGTGACAGCAGTCTATTTGTGTGTTCAGGGTTATTTAAAAGAGTTGACATACTCATGGTTTCTCTTTGTCTGCATCTTTGTGGGACTCATCTTTCTCCATAAGATCTCTTACGCAGATAAGGATGCAGGAACCATAGAAATAGAATCACTAGAGAGACACCCATTGACCTGATTCATGTTTATAGTCACTCTATTTATATTTTTGGAATAAGTAAATATTGTATATTCATAATCAAATCATCCCAAAACAGTGAAGAGTCCTTGCCCCTCCAGGTAGATGCTGAGCATTGAATGTAGATGGTTGTGGACACATATTTTGCAGATGTTATTGCAGGTGCAGCAAAACACTTATGGTTCAAGCTCCAACAATGCATTAATACAACAATACAAATGCAAAAAATTAACTAAGAAATGAATGGTCCATGCATGGTGTGTGTTGGTGTGAGACAGGCAGACTGTTCTAGTTTTATAGTTCTAGGTCTGGTCTACCTACCCAGCTCTTTGCTTTTTAGACTTGTCCGAGATGCCATCTCGAGACATGAGCTTGTTGAAGACCACAATGCCAATCAGCATGTTCACCTAGAGAGAGACGGACAGACAGACAGACAGACAGACAGACAGACAGACAGACAGACAGACAGACAGACAGACAGACAGACAGACAGACAGACAGACAGACAGACAGACAGACAGACAGACAGACAGACAGACAGACAGACAGACAGACAGACAGAGAGAGAGAGAGAGAGAGAGAGAGAGAGAGAGAGTAAATAATCAGATTCATGTCCAGTTTAATTGTCATTTGATTCAGGCTTCTTGACAAGGCTCTGCAATCACCATAATCAATGGACAGGGTGATGTAGTAGAAGTGGGCAGATTGTGTCTTGAGTCTCCGCCCCTCTGTCCTGACTATGTCCTGTTTAGGACAGAGGGGGTCTATTAAGCCTCCTTACAGCTGTGATCGCTGACCCACTGATTCACAATACACACACACACATGCACCCAGCCACTCATTCACACATGCAAACAGACATACCCCAGCCAAGCAGCACTTTTCCATTCCGAAATCCTGCCCATCTGGGAGATTTTCCACACCAGTGACATGTCACTCTTAATCCGGATCCCGTTTGCTCCCCCTCTCCACTCCTCTCCCTCCACTCTCTCCCTTCTCTCTTTCTTTCACTTTCTCACCTGACCCTAACCTTGTCCTACCAAATTGAATCCCTTGTCTCTCTTCATGTCAGTCTACTCCCACTGCCTGCCATAGAAAAGCTTGTTTATTCACCTTGAGAAAAGAAAGGTGTTTAGAAAGGAGATTAGTGATCTTTACTCCGCGACCTCATCTGTTTTCTGATTGAATGTTTTTCCATACTAACCTTCGTTTTGACTGCATTGATACAGCAGAAACATTTATTTTTCATTTCTTGTCTTTCGATAGTCTATATCTCTACGGCACTGAGCACTTCATTGATCTCTCATTTTCCACCATGAATCTGCACTGATTTGTTTTAGATGTCTTCCATGTTGTTTGATGCTTTAATCTGCGTCTTTCCTTCCTGTTGACATTCCCGTCATGTCCGGCACCATTGACGTGGGAGGCGCCGGTCTCCAGCCCCGTTATTTGCCGAAGGCTAGATTTATTATTTTCTTCATTAATTAGACGGTCATCCTGGGGGAGGCCTGTGTTCCTCTGATGTACCCCTCTCAATTACATCTGTTTGTTTGAGGGGCTACCCGAACACAACACGAGGTGAACAGGGACAAACAGTAGCTATAGATGTACACACACACATTGCAAACACCTGGTTTGTCACAAACACATATACCCACATGCACACACACACACACACACACACACACACACACACACACACACACACACACACACACACACACACACACACACACACACACACACACACACACACACACACACACACACACACACACACACACACACACACACACAGTTGTAATATAGTGCCTGTGTTCATCTGGATAATTGATAGTGTGCGTATGGACACAGGAACTGCCGTCACTAATCCGTCACTAATCCTACAAAGAAGCATAAGGTAGAGATATCTGTTATTAACAAAGCCACAGAGGCATTCTACTCTCTGCAAAGTAGAATATTGTTAGTGTTTTAATAAAGGCTTATCAACTAAATATAGAGGTGTACCTTGGAGTTTTAGAAGGATTACCAGGAGGACCATTGCTTTCAATGAGCATCTTTCTACCTAATTTATAACAACTTGCAAGTTGCATAGCACACAAACATCTTGTCACGCCCTGGCCTTAGTTATCTTTGTTTTCTTTATTATTTTGGTCAGGCCAGGGTGTGACATGGGGGATTTACGTGTTTGTCTTGTCTAGGGGTTTTTGTAGATTTATGGGGTTGTGTTCTTTTAGGTGTCAAGGTAAGTCTATGGTTGCCTGGATTGGTTCTCAATCCGAGGCAGGTGTTTATCGTTGTCTCTGATTGGGAGCCATATTTAGGCAGCCATATTCTTTGGGTATTTTGTGGGTGATTGTTTCCTGTCTTTGTGTTTAATGCACCAGTTAGGACTGTTACGGTTTTCACGTTTATTGTTTTGTAGTTTGTTCATACTTGAGTTTTCTTATTAAATAACCATGAACTATAACCACGCTGCGTTTTGGTCCGCCTCTCCTTCCCAGGAAGAAAGCCGTGACACATCTATACAATTTTCTCTTAGTACTGTATTGACCCCGATAAATATACTGTATCTATGCCTAAAGAAGTGAACTCATGCTTTACAGTAATGGAAACCTTGGAAAGGTTGAAAAGGCTGCAAATGATGAAAAGGCTGAAGGAGGGTTCTAAGTACCAGAACTCAGTTAGTCAGACAATGAACAAGTAAATCATGTTTAGCCCTCAACATAGGAATGCCAGTGAGGCACGGTAGAATGTGAAGAGACAGCTAGGAGATAGGATTGTGTAGTGGCACATTGGAGAATGCTTTCTCTGTAAATGTTCTCTTCCATTGTTGTCTGACACGGGTAACTCTG
This sequence comes from Oncorhynchus masou masou, assembly GCF_036934945.1. NCBI lineage: Eukaryota > Metazoa > Chordata > Actinopteri > Salmoniformes > Salmonidae > Oncorhynchus > Oncorhynchus masou. Next base: position 20,157,125 of record NC_088224.1, read on the forward strand.
AAAGAAACCACTATTGGCAAATAAACAAATAAATGACTTTCTGGTGTTTATCTTCCTCCTGTCCTCCGGTGATGTGAGCCTGATGAGGACCTAGTGGTAAAAAGGTTGCTACGGTATGTCAACCCTCAGGGGCCATCTAAACCATTTGTAGTTCTGACCCCTTTCTGATCTGTATGACAGGCATAACAAATAGCTAAAGGGAGGATGATAAGTTCAGAGGCGGGACAAGCCTGCCGACAGAGAGCCAGAATGACCTATGAGAACAGGGATAAAAGTGGGTACCCACCAATACGATGACGGCTGCAGGACCAACAAAGGCGTAGAGAAGCCCGCCTTCCAAGGACAGCCAACAACTAAAATAAGAGAGAGAGAGAAAAAAGCATTATTATGAATGTAAAACTTATTTAGCGCATAAGCCCTGTTCTGTCAAATGTATTTTAGTCTGTGTTTAATGACTAGTACCTATGTGTGAGAACCACTTTGCTATTTGTCTTTAGGGGTACCTAAGACTTCCAATGCAGGCAATTAAAACCTGTATTTACTTAGGGGATTAACATTCATACCCCTTGACTCATTTAACATTTTGTTGTGTTACAGCCTGAATTAAAAACATATACAATATATTTTTCTACTCTCATCTACACACAATACCTGATAATGACAAAGTCAAAACATGTTTTTAGAAATGTATGCAATAATATTAATAATGAAATACGTAAATATCTCATTTACAAAGGTATTCACACCCCTGAGTCAATACATCACCTTTTGGCAGTGATTAGAGCTGTGAGTCGTTCTGGGTAAGTCTCTAAGAGCTTTGCACACCTGGATTGTACAATATTGTACAATAATGTACAATATTGGCACATTATTATTTTGTAAATTCTTCAAGCTCTGTCAAGTTGGTTGTGCGTCATTGCTAGACAGCCATTTTCAAATCTTGCCATAGATTTTCAAGTTGATTTAAGTTCAAACTGTAACTAGGCCACTCAGGAACTTTCAATGTCATCTTGGTAAGCAACTCCAGTGTATATTTGGCCTTGTGTTTTAGGTTATTGTCCTGCTGAAATGTGAATTTGTCTTCCAGTGTCTGTTGGAACAGACTGAACAATGTTTTCCTTTAGGATTTTGCCTGTGCTAAGTTCTATTCCATTTATTTTTATCCCCAAAAAACTCCCGAGTCATTGCCGATGACAAGCATACCCGGTAACATGATGCAGCCGCCACCATGCTTGAAAATATGAAGAGAGGTACTCAGTGATGTGTTGTGTTGGATTCACACCAAACATGATGCTTTGTATTCAGAACATAACGTACATTTCTTAGTCACCTTTTCTGCAGTTTTACTTTTGTACCTAACTGCAAACAGGATGCATGTTTTGAAATGTTTTATTCTGTACAGGCTTCCATCTTTTCACTCTGCCATTGAGGTTTGTATTTTGAAGTAACTACAATGTTGTTGAACTATTCTCAGTTTTCTCTTATCAAAGCCATTAAACTCTGTTGCTCTTTTAAAGTTACCATTGCATCATGGTGAAATCCCTGAACGGTTTCCTTCCTCTCCGGCAACTGAGTTAGGAAGGAAGCCTGTATCTTTGTAGTAACTGGGTGTGTTGATACACCATCCACAGTGTAATTAATAACTATGCTTTATGGGTATTGAATTAAAGCTTGTTTTTTTTAATCAATCTACCAATAGGTTCCCTTCTTAGCGAGGAACCTACCTGATCTTTGTGGTTGGACCAGTGTTTGAAACTCACTGCATGACTGAGGGACATGTGTACGTGTGGGATACAGAGATGAGGTGGTCATTCAAAAATCATATTCAACACTATTATTGCACAATGAGTCCATGCAACTTATTATGTGACTTATTTAGGCTTGCCATAAAAGAAGGGGTTGGCTACTTATTGACTCAAGACATTTGAGCTTTTAATTTTGTAAAAACATAATTCCACTTTGACATTATGGGTTAGGCCAGTGTAGGCCAGTGTAGAGCAGTGTAGGCCAGTCTAGGACATTTTTGATTCCGTCTGTAACACAACAACATGTGGAAAAAGTCAAGAGGTGTAAACTTTCTGAAGGCACTGTATGTATGACCCAAAGTGCACTGCAAATCACATGACCATACACAACTTGTTGATATCCTTGATCTTTGAGTCTCTAAAGTGCAGGGTAAATGGAAACGTGGGAGTTTTTGTACAGTGGAGTTCAAGTCCTTGGTCTAGATCCAATGAAAGGTCATGCAGGTTCGTCTGCTCGGGCTGTAAAAAGCCTCTTCCCTTTGCTCTTTAAAATACTGTATGTGAAGAGTTAGAAGTTTACAGCTGCAGTCTATTTGTGTGTGGTGTGTGTGTATCCGTAACCACTCTCAAATTCATAGACAGAGCTATGGATGCAAGGACTGACCATGATATCAAAAGTATGGTTTTAACCGTGGTTTGAGGCTATACAGCCTACAGTTTGTTTACATTTACATTGTTAACAAACATTGTGTTCTGATGGGGTACGACAGCTGAACTAAGCTAATGGGGCATTTGGAAGTTATATTCTTCTATAATCAATAGGTGTATATATACATGCATGTTAATTCTCAGTTACCATTGAACGGTGACAGTGTGTACTCACTAGCTGGGTGTACCGTAACCTCTGGCTCTAGTGAAACCTACTGACACAGCAACCACCAGGGCTGGGAGACCTAAGAGAGAAAGAGAGAGAGATGTATTATCTATTATCTATTTCACATATGTTTCCCATGCCAATAAAGCTCATTGATATTGATTGCATTGAGAGAGAGAGAGAGAGAGAGAGAGAGAGAGAGAGAGAGAGAGAGAGAGAGAGAGAGAGAGAGAGAGAGAGAGAGAGAGAGAGAGAGAGAGAGAGAGAGAGAGAGAGAGAGAGAGAAAGAAAGAAAGATTGGAAGTGAGAGAGAGAGAAAGAAAGAAAGAAAGAGTGAGTGATTGATTGAGTGAGTGAGTGAGAGAGAGAAAGAGAGAGAGAGAGAGAGAGAGGGAAGCGGGAGCAGGAGCGAGGGAGGGAGAGAGGAAGCAAGAGAGAAGGAAGAAGGGAGAGAAAGAAAGAGAGAGAGAGACATACACAGGAAAAAGATAAATAATAGAAATACAAGCGGCAGGTAGAGAGGATGAGAGGAAGAGAGGGTGATGGGGAGAGAGGATGATAGGGATATAGGATGATAGGGAGAGAGAATGATAGGGAGAGAGGATGATAGGGAGAGAGGATGATAGGAGGAGAGGATGATGGGGAGAGAGGATGATAGGGAGAGAGGATGATGGGGAGAGAGGATGATAGGGGGAGAGGATGAAAGGAGGAGAGGATGATAGGGAGAGAGAATGATGGGAGAGAGGATGATAGGAGGAGAGGATGATGGGGAGAGAGGATGATAGGAGGAGAGGATGATAGGAGGAGAGGATGATAGGAGGAGAGGATGATGGGGAGAGAGAATGATGGGAGAGAGGATGATAGGAGGAGAGGATGATGGGGAGAGAGGATGATAGGAGGAGAGGATGATGGGGAGAGAGGATGATAGGGAGAGAGGATGATAGGAGGAGAGGATGATGGGGAGAGAGGATGATAGGAGGAGAGGATGATGGGGAGAGAGGATGATAGGGAGAGAGGATGATAGGAGGAGAGGATGATGGGGAGAGAGGATGATAGGGGGAGAGGATGAAAGGAGGAGAGGATGATAGGGAGAGAGGAGAGGATGATAGGGAGAGAGGATGATAGGGAGAGAGGATGATGGGGAGAGAGGATGATAGGAGAGGATGATAGGGAGAGAGGATGATGGGGAGAGAGGATAATAAGATGAGAGGATGATTAAAGGAGAGGATGATAAGAGGAAAGGATGATAGGGGGAGATAGGATGATGATAGGGAGAGAGGATGATGGGGAGAGAGGATGATAAGATGAGAGGATGATTAAAGGAGAGGATGATAAGAGGAAAGGATGATAGGGGGAGATAGGATGATGATAGGGAGAGAGGATGATGGGGAGAGAGGATGATGGGGAGAGAGGATGATAAGATGAGAGGATGATGGAGAGGATGATAGAAGGAGAGGATGGTAGGAAGAGAGGATGATAGAAGAACAAATATATATCAGCAAGAGAATATATGTATCCTCTTGACAATACATCAACACAATGTGCTATTTTACAACATTGAAATTCAGTTAGACCAAGAAAATGTATTGTAATTTAACTCGGACATGTAACGTGTGACTGAAAAACACATGGACATAATGGGGACTTACCTCCTCTCGTCACTCTCTCTTAGTTAATGGATGTATCTAGGGATGTAACAGGGACTAGCCCGAGGCAGGATAAGTAGGCCTAGTAAGGATCAGAGTTCACTACTAAGGGTATTACAGCCTTGGTTAACATACCCCGTAGGGTCCCTGTCCAGTGGCTGCTGTTTTCATCTCACTCTACGACAAGAGGATTTTCTTCTGTGATGCATTGTGCTTCCTTGAACCAGTGTGTGTGTGTGTGTGTGTGTGTGTGTGTGTGTGTGTGTGTGTGTGTGTGTGTGTGTGTGTGTGTGTGTGTGTGTGTGTGTGTGTGTGTGTATGTGTGTGTTTGTGCATGCGCATATGTTTGTGAGTGAGATAGAGAAAGTGTTTGTGTGTGTGTCAAAAAATTATGCTGGGTCCGTAATAAGTTTGACTAAAATATTAATGTAATTAACAAAGCTGTGACAATGGCAGCAAATGAACTGCAATTAGAAAATCACACATTACAAAAAGATGTGGTGTGGCTGGGTGGGGTGCTAACGTTACATAAATATGATGCCTTTTCAAACACAAACACACATCACACACACTCCCTCACGACTCTGCACAATCTGCTGTTGTCATGGTGACTGATTTCGATCAGTATTCGAGTTAAAATTGCAACATCTAGGGACGTATCCCTGATAAGTTGTTCTCACCTCCCTCCCTCCCTCCCTCCCTCCCTCCCTCCCTCCCTCCCTCCCTCCCTCCCTCCCTCCCTCCCTCCCTCCCTCCCTCCCTCCCTCCCTCCCTCCCTCCCTCCCTCCCTCCCTTTAATACCGTTTCATGTTTTCTATTGCTATGGCAAAATCCCAAATGTCACCCTATTCCTAATTTAGCTCACTACATTTGACCAGAACCCCCTGGTCAAAAGTAGTGCACTAAATATGGAATATTGTCAAATATCGTGTACTAAATAGGGAATAAGATGTCATTTGGGACTCTATATCCGCTAAGGGCATCAGTGACTTAATGGATCAGATAGGTGGATGGATAAGGGATAAGAACAGGGATTCCATTGCTTGTAATTGCTAGGTTCTATCTCCCTGGATCTTGCATCTGTCAGAGGAGATGTTATCCAATAGCATTTCTTATCCTCTGTCATCTCCTTTAGCAAGGAATGAGGTTGTTGTACAGGAGACGCATTCAACAGGACACTGATTGACTGTACAGTGTGGCAGAATTAAAATGATCAGAATCATTTCCCCACCTAATGTATGTGGATGGGAAGATGGAAGTTATTGTGAACTTTCACCTTTATTCCAGTATGGAGACCCTGTATGGTTGAGATATGTTTGTGTGGGTTTATGTGTGTGCGTCTGTTTTTATGTTTGTGCATGCCTGTGTGTGTGTGTACCTACCCCAGCCCAGGCACAGGAAGCGTTTGCGTATGAGGCGTGTCCTCATCTTGCCAATCACAGCCAGGTAAGACTGCCACGCCTCTGTCAGTACCCAGCAGAATGATGCCAAGAAGAAGAAATGAAGGAAAGCAGCAGTCACAGTACACAGGCCCTGTAGAGAGAGAGGGAGTGGGGGAGAGAGAACAAGAGATAGATGGTGAGGGAGAGGGATAGTGACAGTGACAGACAGTGATGAAGGTGTAGGAAAGAAGAAACAGATAAAGGAATGAGAAGGGAGGAGTGATAATCATCAACAACAGTTGACAGAACAGAGGTGAGTAGTAATCTACCTAAAATAATTTTGACACCTGATTGAGGCTCTTCAAAATAATCTACTAGAATAGATAAACAACAGTACATTGTGTAACATGACTGTAACTGAACTGATGGCCAGTGTGTGTGCGTGCGTGCAAGTTTGCGTGTGTGTGTGTTTGTGTGTGTGTGTGTGTGTGTGTGTGTGTGTGTGTGTGTGTGTGTGTGTGTGTGTGTGTGTGTGTGTGTGTGTGCGTGTGTGTGTGTCCTGTTCTCACCTTGCTGAGTGTCTGGGACTGTCCAACCAGTATCAAGATGTTGGAGGCCAGGATGGAGAGACAAAAATTGACCAAGATGATAGACCTCTCTGAACGAATATACCTGAGAGACAAAGAGAAAGATGCAGAAAGAATGAAAAGAAGAAGAGAAAGAAGGAAAGAGGAAAGAGGGGAAACAAAATGTGAAGCGATGAAGTTGAACTGATGGACTGATTCCTTTCCTGAAGATGTTCATTTTAATTTGACCTTTCTTTAACTAGGCAAGTCAGTAAAGAACAAATTCTTATTTACAATGACGGTCTAGGAACAGTGGGTTAACTGCCTTGTTTAGCTCAGGGATTCGATCTAGCAACCTTTACTGGACCAAAACTCTAACTACTAGGCTCTAACCACTAGGCTCTAACCACTAGGCTCTAACCACTAGGCTCTAACCACTAGGCTCTAACCACTAGGCTCTAACCACTAGGCTCTAACCACTAGGACACCTGCCATCTGCTCTGGATCAGCCTGCTGTTGCACTCCTGGTGTCTTTCTCTCTCTCTCTCTCTCCATCCCTCCTTCACAATCTCTCTCTCCCTCTCTCTCTCCATTCTTCCTTCACAATCTCTCCATCCCTCCTTCACAATCTCTCTCTCTCCCTCTCTCTCTCCATTCTTCCTTCACAATCTCTCCATCCCTCCTTCACAATCTCTCTCTCTCTCCCTCCCTCTCTCTGTTCTTCCTTCACAATCTCTCCCTCTCTCCATCCCTCCTTCACAATCTCTCTCTCCCTCTCTCTCCCGTTCTTCCTTCACAATCTCTCTCTCTCCCTCTCCCTCTCTCCGTTCTTCCTTCACAATCTCTCTCTCTCCATCCCTCCATCACAGTCTCTCGCTCTCTCTCCCCCTCTCTCCATCCCTCCATCACAGTCTCTCGCTCTCTCTCCTCCTTTCTCCATCCCTCCTTCACAATCTCTCTCTCACTCTCTCTCTCCATCCCTCCTTCACAATCTCTCCCTCTCCCCCTCTCTCCATCCCTCCATCAGTCTCTCGCTCTCTTTCCTCCTTTCTCCATCCCTCCTTCACAATCTCTCTCTTCCTCTCTCTCTCCATCCCTCCTTCACAATCTCTCTCTATCCATCTCTCTCTCCATCCCTCCTTCACAATCTCTCTCTCTCCCTCTCTCTCTCCATCCCTCCTTCACAATCTCTCTCTCCCTCTCTCTCTCTGTTCTTCCTTCACAATCTCTCTCTCTATCATCCCTCCTTCACGGTCGCTCTCTCTCCCCCTCTCTACATCCCTCAATCACAGTCTCTCGCTCTCTGTCCCTCCTTCATGATCTCTCTCTCTCCCTCCTTGTCTACCACTGATGTCACTCTCCATATCCCCCCTCCTCTCTCACACACAGTTAATCTCCCCAGTCTGAGAGTCTGGCTATGCCTTCACCCATTGGTTCTCCATTAGGCCTAATTGGAGTTTTGGAGTGGACTGCTCCACTGTCGAGCCAACCCGGGATTTTCTCCCTCTGGCCTAATCTCTTATGGTAAAAGTCTGCAGAAACAGGCCTCCTCTAACAGCCCAGAAATAGATTTGTGAAGACTGGCAGTGACTCGGGGGGTGTAGCCCCATGCAGGGATGTGTAGTTGTGTTCCAGAGAAAGTTTTTTTTTCATGTGTGTGTGGTTGTGTGTTCGAGAGAAAGTGTATGTTTTTTTGTGTGTGTGTTCCAGAGAAAGTGTGTGTTTTTGTTTGTGTGTTTGTATGTGTGTGTGTGTGGTTGTGAGTTCCAGAGCAAGTGGGTGTTTTTGTGTGTGACGGTGTGAGAGACAGTGTGTGTTTGTTTGTGTGTGTGTGTGTTTGTGTTTGCTCACCTCCAGAAGGCAGCATAGATGAGCAACAGGATAAGCAGAGCGCTGCAGGAGACCCCACAGCCCACCATGAGGGGCACAGAGGGCATACTGGATGGACCCATTTCCTGCACAGAGAGAGAGAGAGAGAGAGAGAGAGAGAGAGAGAGAGAGAGAAAAGAGAGAGAGAGAGAGAGAGAGAGAGAAAGGGGGGGATAGGGGAGGGGTACAGAAATAGAGGGTTAATAAAATGTCTCTGGCCCTTATAGTCTGAGTCACAGATCATTCATCAACTCCATTTTCACACTCTCTCCATCTGCACATCTTCCAACCTGTCCCATTCAGTATGCTGAATCCATTTTCACACTCTCTCCATCTGCACATCTTCCAACCTGTCCCATTCAATATGCTGAATCCATTTTCACACCCACTCCATCTGCACATCTTCCAACCTGTCCCATTCAGTATGCTGAATCCATTTTCACACCCACTCCATCTGCACATCTTCCAACCTGTCCCATTCAATATGCTGAATCCATTTTCACACCCACTCCATCTGCACATCTTCATACCTGTCCCATCCAGTATGCTGAATCCATTTTCACACCCACTCCATCTGCACATCTTCCAACCTGTCCCATTCAATATGCTGAATCCATTTTCACACCCACTCCATCTGCACATCTTCCAACCTGTCCCATTCAGTATGCTGAATCCATTTTCACACCCACTCCATCTGCACATCTTCCAACCTGTCCCTTCCAATATGCTGTCTCCATTTTCACACTCTCTCCATCTGCACATCTTCCTACCTGTCCCATCTAATATGCTGTCTCCATTTTCACACTCTCTCCATCTGCACATTTTCCTACCTGTCCCATCTAATATGCTGTCTCCATTTTCACACTCTCTCCATCTGCACATCTTCCTATCTGTCCCACCCAACATGCTGACTCCATTTTATGACTCTTTCTATGTACACATCCCAAATGAGCACTATGGGTCTGGTCAAAAGTAGTGCACTGTTAAAGGAATGGGATACAGTCTGTGTCGTACGTCTACGTCTATCTAGTCAGGAAAGCACAGTTTGTTGATCTTTGATGTTGAGAGTGATCTCTTGTCCGTAGTCCAATATGGATAACACAACTATACATCTGACCTGTAGTGGATCAGCTGATTAAGACCATTCTTTCATCTCTTTACAGTCTACACTCTGTCTGTTGAGCTTTATTTACTCTATGTGAACACTTAGGTTGTGTCCCAAATGTCACCCTATTCCCTATATCGTGCACTACACTTGACCAGAGCCCATATGGGACTTATATAATGAGATCCTGAAGATGGTGCTGCAGTGCACTGCAGCTGTCGTTGTGTAAACTGTATACATGTTATACGGTATGGTTAGCTGATAGGCTAAGTAGTATTTTGAGAAAGCAGAGTGTGACCTATAAAAAAACATGAAAAAAGAGCTGGACAAGACATGACAAATAAGGCTGTCTTTGAAAAGGAAAATACGTGAATTAAATTGAATTGTTTTATTTAAGCCTTTAATGGCTTTCATGAGGTTGACGTTTTGGAACTCAATGGTTTCTTACTGTGTCGAGAGAAGAGAGAGAATAGAGAGAGATAGAGAGAGAGAGAGAGAGAGAGAGAGAGAGAGAGAGAGAGAGAGAGAGAGAGAGAGAGAGAGAGAGAGAGAAAAAAAGTGAGAAGAAGAGAGACAAAAGCACAAGAAAGAGAGAGAAAGATAGAGAGAGTCCGGCCTGGGAGTGTGAGTGTGAGAGTGTGCTGTAACCCATGATGTCTGACACTAATTTAGTGTTCGTACTGTGTTCATATCCAGAGAGTTAGAGTCAGATTGGCAGACAAATATGTATATAGCTTGAGCCTCAGAGAGAGAGAGAGAGAGTCTACGCCTTCACTATGGTGAATCACTAAAACAATACAGAAATACACTACGGAAAAAGAAGGAACAGCATGTCAGAAATCAGCTCAATGTAATTGAAGAATCCATAGACTCTAACCACTTCTGGGAAAATTGGAAAACACTAAACAAACAACAACACGAAGAATTATCTATCCAAAATGGAGATGTATGGGTAAACCACTTCTCCAAACTTTTTGGCTCTATAACAAAGAATAAAGAGCAAAAACATATACATGATCAAATACAGATCATAGAATCAACTATTAAAGACTACCAGAACCCACTGGATTCTCCAATTACATTGAATGAGTTACAAGACAAAATAAAAACCCTCCAACCCAAAAAGGCCTGTGGTGTTGATGGTATCCTCAATGAAATGATCAAATATACAGACAACAAATTCCAATTGGCTATACTAAAACTCTTTAACATCATCCTTAGCTCTGGCATCTTCCCCAATATTTGGAACCAAGGACTGATCACCCCAATCCACAAAAATGGAGACAAATTTGACCCCAATAACTACCGTGGAATATGCGTCAACAGTAACCTTGGGAAAATCCTCTGCATTATCATTAACAGCAGACTCGTACACTTCCTCAATGAAAACAATGTACTGGGCAAATGTCAAATTGGCTTTTTACAAAATTACCGTACAACAGACCATGTATTCACCCTGCACACCCTAATTGACAACCAAACAAACCAAAATTAAGGCAAAGTCTTCTCATGCTTTGTTGATTTCAAAAAAGCCTTCGACTCAATTTGGCATGAGGGTCTGCTATACAAACTGATGGAAAGTGGTGTTGGGGGTAAAACATACGACATCATAAAATCCATGTACACAAACAACAAGTGTGAGGTTAAAATTGGCAAAAAACACACACATTTCTTCACACAGGGTTATGGGGTTAGAGAGGGATGCAGCTTAAGCCCCACCCTCTTCAACATATATATCAACGAACTGGCGCGGGCACTAGAAAAGTCTGCAGCACCCGGCCTCACCCTACTAGAATCCGAAGTCAAATGTCTGCTGTTTGCTGATGATCTGGTACTTCTGTCACCAACCAAGGAGGGCCTACAGCAGCACCTAGATCTTATACACAGATTCTGTCAGACCTGGGCCCTGACAGTAAATCTCAGTAAGACCAAAATAATGGTGTTCCAAAAAAGGTCCAGTCACCAGGACCACAAATACAAATTCCATCTAGACACTGTTGCCCTAGAGCACACAAAAAACTATACACACCTTGGCCTAAACATCAGCGCCACAGGTAACTTCCACAAAGCTGTGAACGATCTGAGAGACAAGGCAAGAAGGGCATTCTATGCCATCAAAAGGAACATAAATTTCAACATACCAATTAGGATCTGGCTAATGGTTTATGGTTGTGAGGTCTGGGGACACCAACCAAGACTTCACAAAATGGGACAAACACCAAATTGAGACTCTGCACGCAGAATTCTGCAAAAATATCCTCCGTGTACAACGTAGAACACCAAATAATGCATGCAGAGCAGAATTAGGCCGATACCCACTAATGATCAAAATCCAGAAGAGAGCTGTTAAATTCTATAACCACCTAAAAGGAAGCGATTCCCAAACCTTACACAACAAAGCAATCACCTACAGAGAGATGAACCTGGAGAAGAGTCCCCTAAGCAAGCTGGTCCTGGGGCTCTGTTCACAAACACACCCTACAGAGCCCCAGGACAGCAGCACAATTAGACCCAACCAAATCATGAGAAAGCAAAAAGATATAATTACTTGACACATTGGAAAGAATTAACAAAAAAACAGAGCAAACTAGAATGCTATTTGGCCCTACACAGAGAGTACACAGCGGCAAAATACCTGACCACTGTGACTGAGCCAAAATTAAGGAAAGCTTTGACTATGTACAGACTCAGCGAGCATAGCCTTGCTATTGAGAAAGGCCGCCGTAGGCAGACATGGCTCTCAAGAGAAGACAGGCTATGTGCTCACTGCCCACAAAATGAGGTGGAAACTGAGCTGCACTTCCTAACCCCCTGCCCAATTTATGACCATATTAGAGAGACATATTTCCCTCAGATTACACAGATCCACAAAGAATTCGAAAACAAATCCAATTTTGAAAAACTCCCATATCTACTGGGTGAAATTCCACAGTGTGCCATCAGAGCAGCAAGATTTGTGACCTGTTGCCACGAGAAAAGGGCAACCAGTGAAGAACACGCACCATTGTAAATACAACCCATATCTATGCTTATTTATTTTATCTTGTGTCCTTTACCATTTGTACATTGTTAAAACACTGTATATATATAATATGACATTTGTAATGTCTTTATTGTTTTGAAACTTCTGTATGTGTGATGTCTACTGTTAATTTCTATTGTTTATTTCACTTTATATATTATCTACCTTACTTGCTTTGGCAATGTTAACACATGTTTCCCATGCCAATAAAGCCCCTTGAATTGAATTGAAAGTGAATTGAATTGAGAGAGAGAGAGAGAGAGAGAGATTAGATTACAGCCAACCAAATCATGAGAAAACTAAAAGATAATTACTTGACACATTGGAAAGAATTTACAACAAAAAAACAGAGCAAACTAGAATGCAATTTAAAAAAAAATTAAAATGAAAAACTAACAGAAAAAGAGAGAGAGAAGAGAAAGACAGATAGAGAGAGAGAAAGAGAGAGTTCTAAACTCTCTTTTACAAAGAGAAAATAATTGACCAGGCAGAGAGAGAAAGGAGCAATCAGTAGATAGAAAAGAGAGAATGAAGAGGAGTGATTCTGTTTGATTACTCTGTTGTGGGTCAGGTCCAGGATATGGACTGTTTGCAGCTTAGTGTGTGTGATGGTCTAGCTAATGGGCCAAACACACACACACACACACACACACACACACACACACACACACACACACACACACACACACACACACACACACACACACACACACACACACACACACACACAGATGCATTGACACATGTAAGTAAGCACACGTATAAATTCACACACGTCAGCAATTCACACACACGTCAACAATTCACACACGTCAGCAAATTTTCAAGCACTTTCAGTACAGAGCAAAAACTGTGATGATGATAATGATGCATTTTGTGTAATCTATAATTTGTAGTGAACTATCCCTTAATTCTGGAGATCAACACGCCGATATCCCAGGGAGACATCAGAACTCATTAAAAGGCAATGATAAAAGTCATCAGGACTGTAATCACAGAGTGGTGTTGTTTTATTGGCAGGGATGAGGTGGAAGGTTAGCATGATATACTGTAGCTGGTTGGTAGCACTCTATCTATCACTATGAGCCAATGCAAAACCCCACCATGAAGCCAAGCCTGCAACACACACACACACACACACACACACACACACACACACACACACACACACACACACACACACACACACACACACACACACACACACACACACACACACACACATTCCCAGAGGGGAGTGTTTGTCCTTCAGACTGCTTGCTACAGACACTCTTAACATGCAGGGCAGGTCCATCCTCAGGGGCAAGACTCAGCTTTAACTATGGACGTGTGTGTGTTTGTCAGTGTGTGTGTGTGTGTGTGTGTGTGTGTGTGTGTGTGTGTGTGTGTGTGTGTGTGTGTGTGTGTGAGTGTGTGTGTGTGTTTATGACAATGTCTCTGGATCTGTTTTATCTGCTAATCCTCCTAAGGTTCCATGACTGAATGTTGACACACACACACCACACACAGGCACAATTCACATAGACACATTAACCAGACATTTCAATGCATCCGTCCTTCACACGTCCAGAAGGGTGGAGCTTCTGGCAATTTTCCTCCTCACATCCTCTCCATCATTCCTCGTCAGCCAATCAACCTTTTCTATCCATTTCTCCTTCTCTGTCTCTCTCTCTATTCATGGATACACCTCCGTCGTTGCCATTCTTATCAACATTCTACAGATGACGCAGCACATTAACATCTGACTGACGCAGCATATTGACATCTGACTGACGCAGCATATTGACATCTGACTGACGCAGCATATTGACGTCTGACTGACGCAGCATATTGACGTCTGACTGACGCAGCATATTGACGTCTGACTGACGCAGCATATTGACATCTGACTGACGCAGCATATTGACGTCTGACTGACGCAGCATATTGACATCTGACTGACGCAGCATATTGACATCTGACTGACGCAGCATATTGACGTCTGACTGACACAGCATATTGACGCCTGACTGACGCAGCATATTGACATCTGACTGACGCAGCATATTGACATCTGACTGACGCAGCATATTGATGTCTGACTGACGCAGCATATTGACATCTGACTGACGCAGCATATTGATGTCTGACTGACGCAGCATATTAACATCTGACTGACGCAGCATATTGACATCTGACTGATGCAGCATATTGACATCTGACTGACGCAGCATATTGACGTCTGACTGACGCAGCATATTGACGTCTGACTGACACAGCATATTGACGTCTGACTGACGCAGCATATTAACATCTGACTGACACAGCATATTAACATCTGACTGACACAGCATATTGACGTCTGACTGACGCAGCATATTGACGTCTGACTGACGCAGCATATTGACATCTGACTGACGCAGCATATTGACATCTGACTGACGCAGCATATTGACATCTGACTGACGCAGCATATTGACATCTGACTGACGCAGCATATTGACATCTGACTGACGCAGCATATTGATGTCTGACTGACACAGCATATTGACATCTGACTGACACAGCATATTGATGTCTGACTGACGCAGCATATTGACGTCTGACTGACGCAGCATATTGACGTCTGACTGACGCAGCATATTGACATCTGACTGACGCAGCATATTGACATCTGACTGACGCAGCATATTGACATCTGACTGACGCAGCATATTGACATCTGACTGACGCAGCATATTGATGTCTGACTGACGCAGCATATTGACGTCTGACTGACGCAGCATATTGACGTCTGACTGACGCAGCATATTGACATCTGACTGACGCAGCATATTGATGTCTGACTGACACATCATATTAACATCTGACTGACACAGCATATTAACATCTGACTGACGCAGCATATTGACGTCTGACTGACGCAGCATATTGACATCTGACTGACGCAGCATATTGACATCTGACTGACGCAGCATATTGACATATGACTGACACAGCATATTGACGTCTGACTGACGCCGCATATTGACGTCTGACTGACGCCGCATATTGACATCTGACTGACGCAGCATATTGACATCTGACTGACGCAGCATATTGACGTCTGACTGACGCAGCATATTGACATCTGACTGACGCAGCATATTGACATCTGACTGACGCAGCATATTGACGTCTGACTGACGCAGCATATTGACATCTGACTGACGCAGCATATTGACGTCTGACTGACGCAGCACATTGACATCTGACTGACGCAGCATATTGACATCTGACTGACGCAGCATATTGATGTCTGACTGACGCAGCATATTGATGTCTGACTGACGCAGCATATTGACGTCTAACTGACGCAGCATATTAACATCTGACTGACGCAGCATATTGACGTCTGACTGACGCAGCATATTGACGTCTGACTGACGCAGCATATTGACATCTGACTGACGCAGCATATTGATGTCTGACTGACGCAGCATATTGACATCTGACTGATGCAGCATATTGACGTCTGACTGACGCAGCTTATTTTGACGTCTGACTGACGCAGCATATTGACATCTGACTGACGCAGCATATTGATGTCTGACTGACGCAGCATATTGATGTCTGACTGACGCAGCATATTGACGTCTGACTGACGCAGCATATTGACATCTGACTGACGCAGCATATTGATGTCTGACTGACGCAGCATATTGATGTCTGACTGACGCAGCATATTGACGTCTGACTGACGCAGTATATTGATGTCTGACTGACGCAGCATATTGACATCTGACTGACGCAGCATATTGATGTCTGACTGACGCAGCATATTGATGTCTGACTGATGGTTAATGCCCCAAAAAACTCTGACTGTTTCGTCACATTTACACCACAGTGGGCTGGAAATATGATGACATTGCTAAAGTGGCTATCATTTTCATGTCGTCAAATTTATTTAGAGAAATTACAATGTTGCCATGAGCTACAGCAGTAAGGTTTGTCAGAAAGAGCTAGCAATGATAATGTTAGTGCTCCCCTCAATCTTAGCTAGCTACAGTAGCTAAAGTTATACTGCATCTAAAGTCCATCTGAAGACATCATGACAACGGCAAAAGCGTCTCCTACAAATCATTTGCCTCCTTTTGAAATGTCAATGTGCTTTCAAACCACAGTAATGCATTTTAGACTATATCATCCTCAGCACCCATTGAGACTGCATTGAGTAGAACGCTCAGCTGGGCATCAATCCTAAAAGAAATGTTCTAAACAGTATTGTGATCAACCCTTGAATACGCTTCCCAACCTCTATCTTGTTTCCCTCTCTTTCTTTCTCTCCTATCTGTCTGTTTTACTCCATGGTTCACCCTATTTCTGTGGCTTTTAATGGAGGAGATCAAATCCATAATGTAAATAGCTCACTACATACTATCCCTGTGAGAGTGGGACCAGAGGGAAGGCAGACTAAACTCCACAATCAACTCCCATTGATACTGATTGTAGGCTTCTCTCCTCTCCTCTCAACTCTCCCCTCCCTACTCTCCCTGGTCTCTTTCTCTCAATTCCCTCTCCTCCCCCTCTCCCTGGTCTCTCTCTCTCCCTCCTCTCCTCCACCCCCCCCTCCCTGGTCTCTCGCCCTCCTCTCCTCCACCCCCCCCTCCCTGGTCTCTCTCCCTCCTCTCCTCCACCCCCCCCCCCCTGGTCTCTTGCCCTCCTTTCCCTCTCCCTGGCATCTCTCTCTCCCTCCTCTCCTCCACCCCCCTCCCTGGTCTCTCGCCCTCCTTTCCCTCTCCCTGGTCTCTCTCCCTCTTCCTCTCCCTGGTCTCTCCAGCTGTTGGAAGTAAACACGATTAACCGGCGATCCCTGGCTCCACTGTAAACTGCCTATTATGGAAGCAATGCCTCTAAATCCCTCCATCTCTCTCTCTGTCTGTCTATCCCTGCATCCCTCCCTTCATCCCTCCCTCCCTCCCTCTTCTACTAAACATGGTGGTTAATCCTCCTCCCCCTGCCCGCCTTCTCTCTGGCCCAGGATAAGCTGCTCAAGCTGGGCTGCGGATTCTAAGCTTTGCTCCAAGACCCAGACCCTGCCTGGGTGTCTGGATGTGGATGTGTGTGACACTTTGTGTGTTTGGATGGTTCACTGCAACCACATGACAACTGAGTTATGTTAAGTGAGTGAAAGAGTAATACCGATATTATTTGTAGCTACATATGTGGAGACATGCAGCCACGCAAGCAAGCATGAACAGTGCCTGCATTCATGTTGCACACACACACACACACACACACACACACACACACACACACACACACACACACACACACACACACACACACACACACACACACACACACACACACACACACACACACACACACACACACACACACACACACACACACACTCTACATTGCTGAGTTGGGGCAGCTGATAGCAAGGTGAAAGTGTCCTCTCCATTAACCACATTAGCTGGGAAATAAACTCTACACACGGATTTCTAGCTCCAGGGCATCAGCGCTAGGCTAATGGTGTAATGGTCCTGAATGACATATCGCTAACAGCTAAGGACACATTTCAAAAATGTCACCAGGCATTCTTGCCCATTCCACTAGTGACCACATGCTGGGAAAAGAGAAAAGTCAATAGTATTCCATAAAAGGAGAAGGCCAGACAGCACAGAGAGCGGTCTGAGGTTGACGGATCCAGCTTTTAGGTCACGACCATTATGGATATTTCCTGTCCCTATTGGGAACGGCCCTTTTACTTTTGGAAGAATGGGAAAAAGGAACATTCTATATGTTCAGGACCAGGCCAGCTTTGGGGTAAAAAAAAACTAAACAAACTGATGGGTGAAACTAAAGTACACCACCTCAAATCTACCAATAAAACTCTGTTGGTCTTGTGCCTGGCACCAACCACCATACCCCGTTCAAAGGCACCTACTACCATACCCCGTTCAAAGGCACCTACTACCATACCCCGTTCAAAGGCACCTACTACCATACCCCGTTCAAAGGCATCTACTACCATACCCCGTTCAAAGGCATCTACTACCATACCCCTTTCAAAGGCATCTACTACCATACCCCTTTCAAAGGCATCTACTACCATACCCCGTTAAAAGGCACCTACTACCATACCCCATTCAAAGGCACCTACTACCATACCCCATTCAAAGGCAGCTACTACCATACCACGTTCAAAGGCACCTACTACCATACCCCATTCAAAGGCACCTACTACCATACCCCATTCAAAGGCAGCTAATACCATACCCCGCTCAAAGGCACCTGTTACCATACCCCGTTTAAAGGCACCTGCTACCATACCCCGTTCAAAGGCACCTGCTACCATACCCCGTTCAAAGGCACGTACTACCATACCCCGTTCAAAGGCACTTGCCACCATACCCCGTTCAAAGGCACCTGCTACCATAACCCGTTCAAAGGCACTTACTACCATACCCCTTTCAAAGGCACTTGCTACCATACCCCTTTCAAAGGCATCTACTACCATACCCCATTCAAAGGCATCTACTACCATACCCCGTTCAAAGGCATCTACTACCATACCCCGTTCAAAGGTACCTACTACCATACCCTGTTCAAAGGCACCTACTACCATACCCTGTTCAAAGGCATCTACTACCATACCCCGTTCAAAGGCATCTACTACCATACCCCTTTCAAAGGCATCTACTACCATACCCCGTTCAAAGGCACCTACTACCATATCCCGTTCAAAGGCACCTACTACCATACCCCGTTCAAAGGCACCTACTACCATACCCCATTCAAAGGCACCTACTACCATACCCCATTCAAAGGCAGCTACTACCATACCCCGTTCAAACACACCTGTGACCATACCCCGTTTAAAGGCACCTGCTACCATACCCCGTTCAAAGGCACCTGCCACCATACCCCGTTCAAAGGCACCTTCTACCATAACCCGTTCAAAGGCACTTACTACCATACCCCATTCAAAGGCACTTGCTACCATACCCCTTTCAAAGGCATCTACTACCATACCCATTTCAATGGCATCTACTACCATACCCCATTCAAAGGCATCTACTACCATACCCCGTTCAAAGGCATCTACTACCATACCCCGTTCAAAGGCATCTACTACCATACCCCGTTCAAAGGCACCTACTACCATACCCCGTTCAAAGGCACCTACTACCATACCCTGTTCAAAGGCATCTACTACCATACCCCGTTCAAAGGCATCTACTACCATACCCCTTTCAAAGGCATCTCCTACCATACCCCGTTCAAAGGCACCTACTACCATACCCCATTCAAAGGCACCTACTACCATACCCCGTTCAAAGGCACCTGCTACCATACCCC
Source organism: Oncorhynchus masou masou (assembly GCF_036934945.1). Classification (NCBI taxonomy): domain Eukaryota; kingdom Metazoa; phylum Chordata; class Actinopteri; order Salmoniformes; family Salmonidae; genus Oncorhynchus; species Oncorhynchus masou. The sequence goes on from NC_088224.1 coordinate 20,176,663, forward strand.
GTTCAAAAGCACCTGCTACCATACCCCATTCAAGGCACCTGCTTCCATACCCCGTTCAAAGGCACCTGCTACCATACCCCGTTCAAAGGCACCTGCTACCATACCCCATTCAAGGCACCCACTACCATACCCCATTCAAGGCACTTCAATATTTTGTCTTGCCCATACAACCACTGAATGGCACACATACACAATGCATGTCTCAATTGTCTCAAGGCTTAAAAATCCTTCTTTAACCTGTCTCCTCCCCTTCATCTACACTGATTGAAGAGTAGATGAAGTGTAGAAGTGTAGTTTATTTAGTAAATTTTTTCGGAACTCTATTTCTTGAACTGCATTGTTGTTTAAGGGCTTGTAAGCATGTCACAGTAAGGTCTACACCTGTTGTATTCAGCGCATGTGACATGGAAAAAGCAGGTCATCTTAATGTTTTGTACACTCAGTGTATATCTTATCAATAAAAGCCTCCCAGATGCGAGGGTTGCATTATACAGACACACACACACACACACACACACACACACACACACACACACACACTGAGAGAGAGACAGAGAGTCAGATGCATTTGTGTGGTAAAGAATAGTGAGATCTGAGATATGCATAGCTGAATACCAGGGCAGTTAACCCCGACAGAGACTGTAGAAAGTAAGTGCTTTTCAAATGTTATCTTCCTCACATAAAGAAACCGCTGCACACACACACACACACACACACACACACACACACACACACACACACACACACACACACACACACACACACACACACACACACACACACACACACACCTTAAGATGTCCTGATATACAATATTTGTCACTTAACCCAGGTCTCTCTCTCTCTCCCCCTCCCTACCCCCCCCCCACCCCTCAGTGGATGCGGGAGACAGAGGGTGTGAGTTGGGATGGCAGCAGAAAGCGAGAGAGGGACAAGTAGGGGGAACAGGAAGATAGAAAGAGCATAGGGAGAGAGAGACTAACTATTTTCACATCGTTACAGCACTGCATTTAGAGATAATATGACATTTAAAATGTCTCTATTATTTTTGAACTTTTGGAACATTTCACTTACTTTGGCAATGTAAACATATGTTTCCCATGCCAATAAATCCCTTTGAATTGAATTAGAGAGAGAGAGAGAGAGAGATGGTTAAGAGAGGGTGACATCACAGAGTGATGGGACAGGCTGGCTAGAAGAAGAGAGCAGGTTAAAGGTCAGTGGATATAGGCGTGTTTAGCTGCTAGAGTTAGGGGTCCTAGCGGGTCCATTAGTAGTGGCACACATAAAGCAGAGGAGAGTGGCTCAATACATTAATCACCGCTAAAAGCCTGCTCTGCTCACGTCATAGCCACGGTCACTGCTCTATTTAGAATCATACAGCAGTTACACACGCTGGAGGCTACAGTAAGCACACACATGCACGCAGACACAAAAGAACACACACCCTTGCTCACACACACACACACACACACACACACACACACACACACACACACACACACACACACACACACACACACACACACACACACACACACACACACACACACACACACACACACACACACACACACACACACACACAACATGCAGACTCATACAGTACCCAGGCATGCCTGTGCATGTTGTCACGGAAATACACAGCTGAACTCATACACCAACCAACACACACAAGCTGGCTTTGAGACACACCTGAACCCTAAATGTCATAGTTCATACTATAAGGAAAGTGGCTCCCAATGTCTCTAATAATGATAGCTGTTTGCTTGCCCAGCCCAACAAGGATAGAGCAGCCATGAACTGAACCAAGATTCCATCTATAAAGCACATTTGAGCTAATCAAAGGATGGAGCATTCTACTATAATGCACTTTTCCTTTACACCCCCTATCGTTCTACTGGTTGGCTTCTTGTTCTTCCCCACGGTCGGACTGAACAGTGACTAAACATTGGTTAGATAATTAGCTAATGAGCTCTGCGCTGTGCTTACCGATGAGCGCAGCCCAGTTCTCCCATAATCAACTAGTGAGCCAACCATCCATATCTTATCTAAACAAACTGGCTTACTTGTTAACCCAATGTGTCCCGCCGTAATGCTAGCGCGTTTTGGACTTCTAATCCCTTTTAACCATTGTGTTTGAGCTACAGACGTGTATTTCTTCTATGTCTGTAGATTCCAACCATTAGTATGTGTGCATAGCGGGGGCTGAGCTACAGTGGTGTTTGTGAGACAAGGGCCGATCCTGAAGGGACCCGGGGCCGGGCCCTTTTTACAAACACATCTGCAGAGTTAGAATGGTTTGAGCTACAAACAACTAAAAGCGATCTATGAAAAGCTGAGACTGTAATATGTTTTGCTCGATGACGTTCACAAGCTACACACGAGTTGTTAGAAGGTGAGGGGTCTTCTGTATAGAAGATTATAGGAAATCCCAGGACATAGTGTCTATAATACTGTAAGGGGTTCTTCTGTATAGAAGATTATAGGAGATCCCAGGACATAGTGTCTATAATACTGTAAGGGGTTCTTCTGTATAGAGGATTATAGGAAATCCCAGGACATAGTGTCTATAATACTGTAAGGGGTTCTTCTACATAGAAGTTAATAGGAAATCCCAGGACATAGTGTCTATAATACTGTAAGGGGTTCTTCTGTATAGAGGATTATAGGAAATCCCAGGACATAGTGTCTATAATGCGCTCACATACTGTAGTTTCTGTCACAAACTCCAAACTGCACACAGTTGTCACTGATTAGTTGGATATTCCTTTCCCAGTGAGCAAATTTCTGTACTTACAGCTTCCATCTAAATTAATTTGTATACTTTTTTTTCTTTGTGAGAACTTGTTTTTACATTGCTATTTGTCAATGAATGCAGCTGTTCATGTCAAATTATGTTGTGTTCTACTTGTGCCCCTGGTTGTCCTGAAAGGAAAATGGTGAAACACGTCATTGTGAGGCTAAATGTAAGCGCTGCACATGCAGATAAATTAAAGTCAGATAAATGAAATGTATTTTTGCTGAGGTCTTGGGACTGGCAGCATCTTTAGTCGTATGATTTCAACAAATCCACTCTCTCAAAAACTCTTAAAGCTGGATTCCTGGCCACAGATAAAGCCTAGTCATAGATTAAAAATCTATTCCAATGGAGATTCTCCATTACATTTTAGAAGACTGTTGTACAGATGTCACAGCTGTATTTATTTCAACTGTATTTCACAGCTGTATTTATTTCAACTGTGACTTATACAGTTGTTTATGTCCTATCTCAAACCTTAAGGATAACAAGTGAATGTCATTCATCTCCCTTTCTGAGTTGACTGTTCAAATCAAAGTAACCCTAAGTCTACCTTGTACATATCCACATGCCAACACCCTAACGCATTAGCTTGTTGGCTCCAATTAGCGTTAGCCCCAGTGCAATCGAGTAGAGCTGGAAATGTGACTCACCGGGTCTTTAGCTTGTTGCGCTAGCACAGCGTAGGTTGAGATCCTGCTGCACAGGCATTTAGTGTGGACGGCGGCAGACGTGAGTGTTTGGCAGCCCTCGGTGTCCCAGTTCTTAGCGCCAGCTTCCCTGGAGATGGGAGAAACACGGACACACACAGTGTGTGAGACACACACACACACACCATCACATTACAGCATACAGATGCACTCAAACAAAAAGTGAGAGAGTGAGAGAGAGAGAGAGAGAGAGAGAGAGAGAGAGCAAGAGAGAGAGAGCGAGAGAGAGAGCGAGAGAGAGCGAGAGAGAGAGAGAGAGAGCGAGAGAGAGAGCGAGAGAGAGAGAGAGAGAGCGAGAGAGAGAGAGAGAGAGCGAGAGAGAGAGCGAGAGAAAGAGAGCAAGAGAGAGAGCGAGAGAGAGAGAGAGAGGCTGGGTACTCATTGACCACATTGAGCTGTATTGTGCTGTAGAGACCACTCTGACAGGGACAGCCAGACCCCCATGAACCCCTAATTTCTTCTCTCCATCCTTTACCCATGTATTCATCCCTCTGTCCTCCATGCCTCCATATACACTTAGAAATGTCCTTGTTTTCCATGAAAATATACATGAAATGAGTTGCAAAATTAATAGGAAATATAGTCAAGAGGTTGACAAGGTTATAAATAATGATTGTAAATTTAAATAATATTTGTGTCCTTCAAACTTTGCTACCGTCAAATAATCTTCCATTTGCAGCAATTACAGCCATGCAGACCTTTGGCATTCTAGTTTTCAATTTGTTGAGATAATCCAAAGAGATTTCACCCCATGCTTCCTGAAGCACCTCCCACAAGTTGGATTGGCTTGATGGGCACTTCTTACGATCAAGCTGCCCCCCACAACAGCTCAAAAGGGTTGAGATCCGGTGACCGTGCTGGCCACTCCATTATAGACAGAATACCAGCTGACTGCTTTTTCCCTAACTAGTTCTGGCATAGTTTGGAGCTGTGCTTTGGGTCATTGTCCTGTTGTAGGGGGAAATTGGCTCTAATTAAGCGGCGTCCGCAGGGTATGGCATGGTATTGCAAAATGGAATGATAGCCTTCCATCTTCAAGATCCCTTTTACCCTGTACAAATCTCCCACTTTACCACCACCAAAGTACTCCCAGACCATCACATTGCCTACACCATGCTTAACAGATGGCGTCAAGCACTCCTCCAACATCTTTCAATTTTTTCTACGTCTCACGAATGTTCTTCTTTGTGTTCTAATTACCTCAAACTTAGATTAGTTTGTCCATAACACTTTTTTCCAATATTCCTCTGTCCAGTGTCTGTGTTCTTTTGCCCATCTTAATATTTTATTTTTCTTGGCCAGTCTGAGATATGGCTTTTTTTTGCAACTCTGCCTAGAAGTCCAGCATCCTGGAGTCGCCTCTTCACTGTTGACGTTGAGACTGGTATTTTATTTATTTCATGAAGCTGCCAGTTGAGGACTTGTGAGGCATCTGTTTCTCAAACTAGACACTCAAATGTACTTCTCCTCTTACTCAGTTGTGCACCGGGGCCTCCCGCTATTCTGGTTAGAGCCAGTTTGCGCTGTTCTGTGAAGGGAGTAGTATAACGTGTTGTATGAGATCTTCAGTTTATTGGCAATTCATCGCATGGAATAGCCTTCATTTCTCAAAACAATAATAGACTGATGAAGTTTCAGAGGAAAGTTCTTTGTTTCTGGCCATTTTGAGCCTGTAATCGAACCCACATGCTCCAGATACTCAACTAGTCTAAAGAAGGCCAGATTTATTGCTTCTTTAATCTTCTTTAACAGTTTTCAACTGTGCAAACATAATTGCAAAAGGGTTTTCTAATGATCAATTAACCTTTTAAAATGATCAACTTGGATTAGCTAACTCAACGTGCCATTGGAACACAGGAGTGATGGTTGCTGATATGGGGCCTCTGTACGCCTATGTAGGTATTCCATTAAATATCAGCCGTTTCCAGCTACAATAGTCATTTACAACATTAACAATGTCTACACTATATTTCTGATAAATTTTATGTTATTTTAATGGACTTTTTTCTTCCAAAAACAAGGACATTTCTAAGTGATCCCAAACATTTGAACGGTAGTGTATATCTCTCATTTAGTAATGGAAAGTGTGATGTGGAGGTCAATCAATGGGAACATTTACATTCTCTAATTGAACTAATGACTAGCCTTACAGCAATCAACACACACCAACCATATGATCTAGCCTGGCTTTACTACAAATGACTGTACACACGTCTGTTGCAGATCTTGTCACGGTTACAGCAGTGATATGAACCTTCATATACATGAGTCACACTAACTGGACTAACCACCACCCTGTCTGTGGCACTTCTGTGAACAGTTATAACACTGAGATGAACCTTTATACAGCTATGTAGAGTGTTGTGTATGCACAGCCCCTGACAATAACTGAACTAATTATCAGTCCCCTCACAGGACCTGATGTATAATTATTGACGGTTTAAACAGTACTGAGTGTACTGTCTCTGTCAGCTATATCACAGCTGAAGAGTTCTCTTCCATCAACTCCTCTGATAGCGCCGCCACCAAACACTGACTGGGAGGCAGAGGAGATAAACAGGACGCAGTGTTCTTGTTTATAAGGGGTTGCTAATAAAGAAGCATTTTCCTAATCAACTTCTATCTATCTTCTTCTAACTTCTAACGTCCCTCATGAGCCCTGCGATGGTGAATGTCCTTCATATTTCTAGTTTGCAGTTGGAAAGTGAGCTGTGAGACAAATCAATTTCCCTCAGCATCTTTTTGATTCAAGAAAACACTTTCCTTCTAAATTATCTTTTAATTCTGAACTAGGTCGAAGCCAACTGTGGAGGGGCCCTAGGGTTGGAAGATCCCCAGCTGTGAGAGCATGGTCTGGGGCCACATGGCATCAGTCTGCAGCCTGGTATGGGACAGATGGATAGGATGCTGTGAAAAAGGGCATTCCACCTGCTAGAGGTTATAATCTGGACGTTGGCATATTCCACTGAGGTTACAGTGCTCCACAGGGAGACACATTGCATGTGCCGAATGCACGCGCGCGCACACACACACACAAACACACACACACAAACACACACCCGCACGCATACACACACACTGCTGGTTTTGTCTCCCCAGTGAGAGGGGGCCCAGACTGACATATAATCAGTGATTATCAGCGGTTGCTGGTCTGATTTTGGACAGGCAGTGTGTGTCTGCCTGTTGTACAACAATGTCATAGACAGATGGGGGATGAATGAGCCATGACCCGTTATGTGGAACATGTCATAGTAGATACATGTTGTAGGTACACATGGGAAGCTATTTGGTAGTGTGCCCCCGAGTGCCTTAAATGAACAGACCCAAAACACACAATTATGCTGAGCAGCGCTTTGAGAGGTAACAGTCTATCAGAAACACTAATCAATCTGTGGAGTTGAGAGTATCATTGATGCAGGTAGAATCTTCCAGTAAGAACAGATATAGAACCAGCTTACATTTCCCAAGTCCTAACTTCAACTCAATGTGTGTGATGCTAAACTGACCTTAGCTGTGTCTAAAGGGAAACTTCCCCCTACTCCACTTTAATAATGCAAATCAACAGACGAATTACCACGTTCAACTTGTTAACTCTCTCTCTGTCTGCCATGTGCAATGCTAACTCCTACAAACTCTGACAGTCTCATGTGAGACGTTTATCTTTGTTTCTCAAATGTCAAATTTCGGAAGTTGTTCCAGACATTACATTTCGAAGTGTTTAAGTTTAAGTTTAGGCATTAAGTTTGAATTTTTAAGGTGAGGGTTAAGGTTACAGTAGGAATTAACTCTGGTGAAGGTAAGACCCAGCTAGCACAGTGGATCTGGGCCGAGTCTGGCTGAGAGTCGGGGAACACGGCTGAGAATCAGACTCGGCCGACGTCATGTGGCCCAAGTATTACTTATGGCTAGGATGTGGGGATTGAGCTCGGGCCGATTCCGGTGAGAGTTATCTGGCCCAAATGTATTACTTGGGGATCAGGCCGATTGTGGCTACTCTCTGGCAGATGATTACACAGGCTGCTTTATGTAATTAACACTTCATTATGTATTCATTTGTCCATATGTTTTCAATGTTTCTGTGATCAAAAAATAACATTTAAATTAAATTATTTCAGAGTCCTGTTTAAGTAATATTTTAGTATTTTGATACTTTGTGCAAGTGGCACAGTGGTTTAAGACACTTCTACAGATGCTGGCTCGATGCCCGTGTCGGCCGCGAACGGGAGACCCATGAGGCGATGCACAATTGGCCCAACGTCATCCGGATTAGGGGAGAGTTTGGCCGGCCGGGATGTCCTTGTCCCATCGTGCTGTAGCGACTCCTGTGGCGGGCCAGGCGCATGCATGCTGACACGGTCATCAGGTGTACGGTGGTTCCTCTGACTCATTGGCTGGGTTGTGTTTCGGGGTGACGCACGGCTCTTGACCTTCGCCGCTCCCGAGGCCGTACGGGAGTTGTAGTGATGGGACATGGATATGACGAAAAGGGGGTAATTTGTATGTATAATAGTCATATTTAAAATGAATACATCTGGTACATTTTTATACATATATTTAAATTTGCATTTGGCTTCTGGGGGGATTCTGGTAAGATGCAAAGTTGTCTGAATTCTAGTAGACAGAAACGGCCTGATGTACTTGGGCTGATTCTGGGCAGTCATTCCCTTCTGATTCCGCGCCGTGTCCGACACCCGATTCTGGGCCAATTTAGTCACTTCTGGCCACCTGGAAGAGGGCCGCTTCTGGGTTGATTCCTCATTGCTAGCTGGGGGGTTAAGGCCTGGGACAGGCTTAAAACAAAAATATCAAAAACGACTTTCTATTACGGGTTTAAACATACAAACTTTGGAATCCGGGGCAGATGCTTATGCCCATCTGCCACAATGCCTTAATAAAACTGAAAACTACTTGAAGTTAACAGTGCTCACGGTTGCCTCTAGTGGCTGGTTTCCATGTCCCGACGTCCTCAGACATTGATTGACGTCGAATACTGACTTGTATCACGGGTGACCTGGCTGAGCTGACTCATACTGATTATTTATACATGTGGAAACACAAATCAGTCCCATTCAAAACCCTATTTTCCCTAACGCCTGACCCTAAACCTAACCCTAACCAGTACTCTTACCCTAACCCTAACAACAAAAACCTAACCTTAACCATAACCATAGACCGAACCCTAGATTCCTACCCTTAAGCTAAAAACTAACCCTTGCTCCTAACTCTAACCCTTAATGTAATTCAAACCATAACACTAATCCTAACCTTAACCCTAAACCCCCTAGAAATAGCATTTGACCACGTGGGGACTAACAAAAATGTCCCCAGTTGGTCAAATTTAGTTTGTTTACTTCTCGTCCCCACAAGAATAGTTAAACACTTCCACACACACACACACGCACACACACACACACACACACACACACACACACACACACACACACACACACACACACACACACACACACACACACACACACACACACACACACACACACACACACACACACACTCTCAACATGAACTATAAACAGAGATGTGTTCACTCATACACACGAGCCAGAATATCAGTACATATTGAGCCATACGGGCCTTATCAGTCTACATGCATAAATAATTATTAGGACAGATGGAGAGAAATGTGTCTTGCTGGGTTATGCATGGTGTCCCAATTTTTACTTGGGTGAGCTTATCACACGCACACACGCACAGATATGAACATATAAACACACATACGCACACTAGCACACACACTTGCCCATAAGCAAAACATGTAATACTCTGTGTATCGTAAGGGGTTTGTGTGTGTGTGTATATGTCTGTGTGTTGTCTGCTGGCTCACAGTGGGGTGTCTGCAGGATAAAACAGAGGAACACTAAGGGATCCCTATTTGGAGAGGAAAGCGCAAAATTACTCTTGACATCTACAAATTCAGGAGTAAAAATGTGATTAACAAATCGCATAATAAATTGCATGGATTAATTCCATGTTCAATAACAGTGGTTAACATTTGAATGACTTCCCCATCTCTGTACCCCACACGTACCATTATCTGTATGGTCCCTCAATCGAGTAGTGCATTTTAAGCACAGATTCAACCACAAAGATCAGAGAGGTTTTTCAACATTTCTAAAAAAAGGGCACCGATTGGTAGATGTTTAAAAATAAAAAGTGCAGACGCTGAATATCCCTTTCAGGATGGTTAAGTTATTCATTAGGCTTTGGATAGTGTATCAATATACCCAGTCACTACAAATATACTGCCATTCTTCCTAACTCAGTTGCTGGAGAGGAAGGCAGCGGCTCAGGGATTTCACCATGATGCCAAAGGTGATTTAAAAAAAGTTACAGAGTTTAATGATTATGAAACGAAAATACTCACATAAATGACAGAGTGAAAAAAACGAAATCTGTATAGAATACAAATACTCCAAAACATGCATCCTGTTTGCAACAAGGCATTTAAGTAATGTGGCAAATATATTAACCTTTGTCCTGAATACAATGCGTTAGGTTTGTGGGAAATACAACATAGCACATTACTGTGTACCACTCTTCATATTTTCAAACATGGTGGTGGCTGCCTCATGTTATGGGAATGCTTGTCATTGGCAAGGACTCTGGAGTTTTTTTAGGATAAAAACAGCTATAAGTTAAGGCAACATCCTAGAGGAAAACCTGGTTCAGTATGCTTTCCAACAGACACTGACAAATTCCAACAGACACTTTCCAAAAGACACTTTCCAACAGACAAATTCACCTTTCAGCAGGACAATAACCTAAAACACAAGGCCAAATCCACACTGGAGTTGCTTTTCAAGATGACATTGAATGTTCCTGAGCGGTTTGAAAACGGCTTGAAAATCTATGGCAAAACTTGCAAATAGCTGTCTAGCAATGATCAACAATCAACTTGACAAGGCTTGAAGAATTTTACAAATAGTAATATGCAAATATTGTGTGCAGAGCTCAGAGACGTACCCCAAAATACTCGCAGGTGCTGCTATAAAGTATTAACCCAGGGGTGTATAACTTACTGTATGTAAATTAGATATTTTTGTATTAAAGTTTTTCAAAATTTGCAAACATTTTGAAAAACCTGTTTCCACTTCGTCATTATAGGTTATTGGGTGTAAATGAGTGAGACAGAAAAAAGAGATTTAATACATTTTGAAATCAGGCTGTTACACAACCAAATGTGGAATAAGTCAAGGGGTATGAATACTTTCTGAATGCACTGTAGATAAAGCGCCTCAGTGTCAAAACCCCAAAGTATCCCTTCAAGGTACATTGACACTTTCCAATATTTTGTTTTAGCTCACCAATAAAGCTTGAATGGAAGCTTACTGCTTATTATTTTATCTGGCGATTAAATCCTAATTTGACGAGGAGGGACTTTTGGAGGTTTAAATGGTGAATAGACAGATTGAATTGATTTAAACTGGTTTTGTTAGACCTGAGGAGAAAGTCTGATTCTGACACATTAACTCCATATTTAGCTTGCATGTATTACAGTGCCTTACATTTAGCATAACTTACTTCATTTTTGACCTTTCACCTCTTTTCACCTATTTTCCTTCAGATCAGAGAGAGAGCGAGAAAGACAGTCCGAGAGAGGACAGCAGCACAATTAGACCCAACCAAATCATGAGAAAACAAAAAGATAGAATTACTTGACACATTGGAAAGAATTAACAAAAAAACAGAGCAAACTAGAATGCTATTTGGCCCTACACAGAGAGTACACAGCGGCAGAATACCTGATCACTGTGACTGACCCAAAATTAAGGAAAGCTTTGACTATGTACAGACTCAGTGAGCATAGCCTTGCTATTGAGAAAGGATGCCGTAGGCAGACTGGCCCTCAAGAGAAGACAGGCTATGTGCACACTGTCCACAAAATGAGGTGGAAACTGAGCTGCACTTCCTAACCTCCTGCCCAATGTATGACCATATTAGAGAGACATATTTCCCTCAGATTACACAGATCCACAAATAATTTGAAAACAAATCCAATTTTGAAAAACTCCCATATCTACTGGGTGAAATTCCACAGTGTGCCATCACAGCAGCAAGATTTGTGACCTGTTGCCACGAAAAAAGGGCAATCAGTGAAGAACACACACCATTGTAAATACAACCCACATCTATGCTTATTTATTGTATCTTGTGTCCTTTACCATTTATACATTGTTAAAACACTGTATATATATATATATATATATATATATATATATAATATGACATTTGTAATGTCTTTATTGTTTTGAAACTTCTATATGTGTGATGTTTACTGTTAATTTGTATTGTTTATTTCACTTTGTATATTCACTTTATATATTATCCACCTCACTTGCTTTGGCAATGTTAACACATGTTTCCCATGCCAATAAAGCCCTTGAATTGAATTGAATTGAATTGAAAGAGAAAGAAAGAGAGAAAGATAGAGGGAGCGAGAGAGAGAGATGGGGGATATATATATAGAGAGAGATGGGGTATATATATATATATATAGAGAGAGAGAGATAGGGGATATATATATATATAGAGAGAGAGAGAGATATGGGGGATATATACAGTGCCTTGCGAAAGTATTCGGCCCCCTTGAACTTTGCGACCTTTTGCCACATTTCAGGCTTCAAACATAAAGATATAAAACTGTATTTTTTTGTGAAGAATCAACAACAAGTGGGACACAATCATGAAGTGGAACGACATTTATTGGATATTTCAAACTTTTTTAACAAATCAAAAACTGAAAAATTGGGCATGCAAAATTATTCAGCCCCTTTACTTTCAGTGCAGCAAACTCTCTCCAGAAGTTCAGTGAGGATCTCTGAATGATCCAATGTTGACCTAAATGACTAATGATGATAAATACAATCCACCTGTGTGTAATCAAGTCTCCGTATAAATGCACCTGCACTGTGATAGTCTCAGAGGTCCGTTAAAAGCACAGAGAGCATCATGAAGAACAAGGAACACACCAGGCAGGCTGTTGTGAAGGTTTCCGGATTTGGATACAAAAAGATTTCCCAAGCTTTAAACATCCCAAGGAGCACTGTGCAAGCGATAATATTGAAATGGAAGGAGTATCAGACCACTGCAAATCTACCAAGACCTGGCCGTCCCTCTAAACTTTCAGCTCATACAAGGAGAAGACTGATCAGAGATGCAGCCAAGAGGCCCATGATCACTCTGGATGAACTGCAGATATCTACAGCTGAGGTGGGAGACTCTTTCCATAGGATACAGGATATAGGATACAGTATACAGCATATAGGATACAGTATAGAGCATATATGGTAAATGATAAAGGATATATGATACAGTATATATAGGATATAGTGTATACGGTAACGTCAGGATGGCAGAGAGGTTAAGAAGGAGCGAGAGGAGTGAGGTAGATCTGGGGAGTCGTTGGAGAAGGAGAAAGGCATTAGGGAAGGAGTGGAGTGAGGTAGATCTTGGGAGTCGATGGAGGAGGAGAGAGGCGTTAGGGAAGGAGTGTAGTGAGGTACATCTAGGGAGTTGAGGGAGGAGGAGAGAGGCGTTAGGGAAGGAGTGGAGTGAGGTACATCTAGGGAGTTGAGGGAGGAGGAGAGAGGCGTTAGGGAAGGAGTGTGGTAAGGTACATCTAGGGAGTTGAGGGAGGAGGAGAGAGGCGTTAGGGAAGGAGTGGAGTGAGGTACATCTAGGGAGTTGAGTGAGGAGGAGAGAGGAAGAGTAAAAGGAGAGGTAGAGATAACTCAAAGATAACTAGATTTACGTAAACCATTCTTTGATGTGCTGTCTGTCAGTGTTTCATCCTTATAACACTTGGTATGGGTTTGGGAAAAAAGGAGGGGATGTTGTGTGCTCTGTATGTCTTCCTTGTCAGTCTGGAGGAGAGTTTGGGGGATGTGACTAAGCATGGCATTAAGTCACTGGAACAAATCTTCAGATGACACAAATCGCCTTGCGTCACTCTGCTTTCAGCAAGCCATGCTAGCTACATGAACACAGGGAAAGCACGCACACACACAGGCTGACATAAACAGACACACAAACACACACTCAGACAGGCATTTAACATGGAACAAGCTTTCGACATGTGGCATCTCCTAAACATGCATGTTAGCATGAGTGTGTGATTCTGATCGTGTGGGTATGTGATTCTGAGTGTGTGTATGTGATTCTGAGCGTATGTGCATGTGATTCTGAGCGTGTGTGCATGTGATTCTGAGTGTGTGTGATTGTGATTCTGAGCGTGTGTGTAACGGCAATCCTCCTCCTCTTCTGAGGAGGAGAAGCAAGAAGGATCGGAGGACCAATGCGCGGCGTGGTAAGTGTCCATAACGTTTATTTAAAGACATAAACTGAACACTACAAACAATAAACATAGAAAACACACATAGACTACCCACCCCAACTCACACACTGACCATATTAAATAAAGACAAAACAAAGGAAATAAAGGTCATAACGTGACAGTACCCCCCCCCACAGGTGCGGACTCCGGCCACAACACCTGAACCTATAGGGGAGGGTCTGGGTGGGTGTCTGTCCGCGGTGGCGGCTCTGGCGCGGGACGTGGACCCAACTTCACCACAGTTTTTGTCCTCCTCTTCAACAGCCCCCGTGGCCTCTTATGAGTGGCTACCCTCACCGCTGACCTCCGACTGGGGACCATAGCCATGGGTCACAAATGGACGGGAGATTACGGCAGCGCCAAACAGGGGGGAGACTCCGGCAGCGCCGGACAGGCGGGAGACTCTGGCAGCTCTGGAGTGAAGGACGGCTCCGGCGGCTCCTGGCTGAATGGCGGCTCTGGCGGCTCCTGGCTGACTGACGGCTCTGGCGGCTCCTGGCTGACTGACGGCTCTGGCGGCTCCTGGCTGACTGGCGGCTCTGGCGGCTCAGGACAGACTGGCGGCTCTGGCGGCTCAGGACAGACTGGCGGCTCTGGCGGCTCACGACAGACGTGAGACTCTGGCGGCTCAGGACAGACGGGAGACTCTGGCGGCTCAGGACAGACGGTAGACTCTGGCGGCTCAGGACAGACGCTGGAGACTCTCCAGCGGCTCAGGACAGACTGGCGGCTCAGGACAGACTGGCGGCTCTGGCGGCTCACGACAGACGTGAGACTCTGGTGGCTCAGGACAGATGGGAGACTCTGGCGGCTCAGGACAGACGGGAGACTCTGGCGGCTCAGGACAGACGGGAGACTCTGACAGCGCTGGAGAGGAGGAAGGCTCTAGCAGCGCTGGACAGGCGGGAATACCTGTCCAGCGGCTCAGGACAGACGGGAGACTCTGGCGGCTCAGGACAGACGGGAGTCTCTGGCGGCTCAGGACAGACGGGAGACTCTTGCGGCTCAGGACAGACGGGAGACTCTTGCGGCTCAGGACAGACGGGAGACTCTGGCGGCTCAGCACAGACGGGAGACTCTGGCGGCTCAGCACAGACGGGAGACTCTGGCGGCTCAGGACAGACGGGAGACTCTGGCGGCTCAGGACAGACGGGAGTCTCTGGCGGCTCAGGACAGACGGGAGACTCTTGCGGCTCAGGACAGACGGGAGACTCTTGCGGCTCAGCACAGAAAGGAGACTCTGGCGGCTCAGGACAGACGGGAGACTCTGGCGGCTCAGGACAGACGGGAGACTCTGGCGGCTCAGGACAGACGGGAGACTCTGGCGGCTCAGGACAGATGGGAGACTCTGACAGCGCTGGAGAGGAGGAAGGCTCTAGCAGCGCTGGACAGGCGGGAACACCTGAAGGAAGAGACAGCCTGGTGCGGGGGGCTGCCACCGGAGGGCTGGTGCGTGGAGGTGGCACTAGGTAGCTCTGCTTTGGGCCGGCGATATTCCCCTGGCTGTGCCCAGGGTCCTTTGCCGTCCAGAATTTCCTCCCATGTCCAGGAGTCCTGTGTTCTTTGCCGCTGCTGCTGCTGCCCTTTACCACGCTGGTTGGTTCTTTGTTGGTGGGTTTTTCTGTAACGGCAATCCTCCTCCTCTTCTGAAGGATTGGAGAACCAATACGCAGTTTGGTAAGTGTCCATAACGTTTATTTAAAGACATAAACTGAACACTACAAAACAATGAACGTGAACCGAACGAAACCGAAACAGTACCGTGGCAATAAACACACAAACGGAAAACAAACACCCACCACTCAAAAGTGAAACCCAGGCTACCTAAGTATGATTCTCAATCAGAGACAACTAACGACACCTGCCTCTGATTGAGAACCATGCTAGGCTGAACTCAAAACCCCAACATAGAAAAACACACATAGACTGCCTACCACAACTGACTGCCCTGACCATACTAAATAAAGACAAAACAAAGGAAATAAAGGTCAGAACGTGACAGTGTGTGTGATTCTGAACGTGTCTGTTTGTGATTCTGGGTGTGTGTGTGCGTGATTCTGAGCTTGTGTGTATGTGATTCTGAGCGTGTGTGAATATGTACAGTGTGCGCTTATATCTGACCTATATATGGCTACAACACAGCTGTACAGAACCCATGCAGACCACAACATGCAGAACTATCACATTCAAAACTATCACTCTCACAGCTAATGCATGAGGAAATTAAAAGCCGATTACAACAGTGAAATGCTTACTAACAAGCCCTTAACCGACAATGCAGTTTTAATAAAATTAAGAGTTAAGTAAAATATAGATAAGTAAAAATTAAAAACAACAAACAATTAAACAGCAACAGTAAAATAACAGTAGCGAGGCTATTTACAGGGGGTACCGGTACAGAGTCAATGTGCGGTAGCACAGGTTAGTTGAGGTAATTGAGGTAACATGTACATGTCGGTAGAATTAAAGTGATTATGCATAGATAATAATCAGGGACTAGCAGCAGTTTAAAAGAGGGGGTGGGGGAGGGGGACGGCAATTTAAATAGTCTGGGTAGCCTTTTGATTAGCTGTTCAGGAGTCTTATGGCTTGGGGGTAGAATCTGTTAAGAAGAATTTTGGACCTAGACTTGGCACTCCGGTACCGCTTGCCCTGTGCTGGAAGAGAGAACAGTCTATAACTAGGCTGGCTGGAGTCTTTGACAATTTTTAAGTCTTCCTCTGACACCTCCTGGCATTCCTTTGACACCTCCTCTTGGCCCCAGTGATGTACTTGGCAGTATGTTTGGCACCAGTGATGTGCTTGGCAGTAAGCCTTGCGGTCGGCAGCCAAGCAGTTAACATACCAGGCAGTGATGCAACCAGACAGAATGCTCTCGATGGTGCAACTGTATACATTTTTGAGGATCTGAGGACCAATGCAAATCTTTTCATTCTCCTGGTTGGAATAGGCTTGCCCTTTTAACTGTCTTGCCCTTTTAACTGTCTTGGTGTGTTTGGACCATGATAGTTGGATGGTGTTGTGGACAGCAAGGAACTTGCTTCTCAACCTGCTCCATTACAGCGCCGTCGATGAGAATGACTACCACTGTTGTGTAGTCAGCAAACTTAATGATGGTGTTGGAGTTGTGCCTGGCCATGCAGCAATGGGTGAACATGGAGTACAGGAGGGGACTGAGCACGCACCCTTGAGGAGCCAACGTGTTGAGGATCAGTGTGGTGGTTGTGTTGTAACCTACCCTTACCACCTGGGGGCAGCCCGTCAGTCCAGGATCCAGTTGCAGAGGGAGCTGTTTAGTCCCAGGGTCCTTAGCTTAGTGATGAGCTTTGAGGGCACTATGGTGTTGAACGCTGAGCTGTAGTCAATGAATAGCATTCTCACATCCTTTGGTTCAAGTGGAAAAGGACAGTGTGGATTACAACAGCGATTGCATCATCTGTGGATCTGTTCGTGCGGTATGCAAATTGGAGTGGGTCTAGAGTTTCAGGAATAATTGTGTTGATGTGAGCCATGACCAGCCTTTCAAAGCACGTCATGGATACAGATATGAGTGCTACGGGTCGGTAGTCATTTAGGCAGGTTACTTTAGTGTTCTTGGGCACAGGGACTATTGTGGTCTGCTTGAAACATGTTGGTATTACAGACAAAGTCAGGGACAGGTTGAAAATGTCAGTGAAGACACTTGCCAGTTGGTCAACGCATGCTCGGAGTACATGTCCTGGTAATCCATCTGGCACTGCGGCCTTGTGAATGTTAACCTGTTTAAAGGTCTTACTCAAATCGGGTACGGAACGCGTGATCACACAGTTCTCCGGAACAGCTGATGCTATCATGCATACTTCAGTGTTAATATAGCTTGTCTGGTAGGCTCGTGCCATTGGGCAGCTCGTGGCTGTTCTTCCCTTTGTAGTCTAATAGTTTGCAAGCACTGCCACACCTGACGAGCATCGGAGCCAGTGTAGTACAATTCAATCTTAGTCCTGTATTGATGCTTTGCCTGTTTGATGGTTCGTCGGAGGGCATAGCAGGATTTCTTATAAGCGTCCAGGTTAGAGTCCCGCTCCTTAAAAACGGCAGCTCTACCCTTTAGCTCAGTTTGGATGTTGCCTGTAATCCATGGCTTCTGGTTGGGGTATGTACGTACGGTCACTGTGGGGACGACGTCATCGATGCACGTATTGATGAAGCCAGTGACTGATGTGGTGTACTCCTCAATGCCATCGGAAGAATCTCGGAACATATTCTAGTCTGTGCTCACAAAACAATCCTGTAGATTAACATCTGCGTTATCTGACCACTTCTTTATTGACCCAGTCACTAGTGCTTCCTGCTTTAGTTTTTGCTTGTAAGCAGGAATCAGAAGGATAGAATTATGATCAGATTTGCTAAATGGAGGGTGAGGGAGAGTTTTGTACGGGTCTCTGTGTCTGGAGTTAAAGGTGGTCTAGACTTTTTTTCCTCTGGTTGCACATTTAACATGCTAGTAGACGTTAGGTAGAACAGATTTAAGTATACCTGCATTAAAGTTCTCGGCCACTAGGAGCTGAATGAGCGTTTTCCTGTTTGCTTATGGCCTTATACAGCTCATTGAGTCTGGTCTTAGTGCCATTATCGGTTTGTGGTGGTAAATAGACAGCTACGAAAAATATAGATGAAAACTCTCTTGGTAAATAGTGCTGTCTACGGCTTCTCATGACTTACTCTACCCCAGTTGAGAAATACCTTGAGACTTCCTTAATATTAGATTTCGTGCACCAGCTGTTGTTTACAAATATACACAGACCACCGCCCCTTGTCTTACTGGAGGTAGCTGTTCTATCTTGCCGATGCAGCTTAAACCCACCAGCTGTATTTTATCCATGTCGTCATTCAGCCACGACTCGGTGAAGCACAAGATATTACAGTTATTAATGTCCCGTTGGTAGGATATTTGGGATCGTAGCTCGTCTATTTTGTTATCCAATGATTGTACATTGGCTAATAGGATCGATGGTAGAAGCAGATTACCCACTTGCCATCGGTTCCTTACAAGGCAACCCGACCTATGTCCCCGATATATCCGTCTCTTTCTAATGTGAATGACGGGGATTTGGGCCTTGTCATTTGTGTGAAGTAAAACCTTTGTAAAATCTTTGTTCAGTACAAGGTGATTAATTGCTGTGCTGTCATCCAGAAGCTCTTTTCAGTCATAAGAGATGGTGGCAGAAACATTATGTGCAAAATGCATTACAAATAACGCGAAAAAAATACACACAATAGCACAATTGGTTAGGAGGTTGTAAAATGGCAGCCATCTCCTTAGTCACCATTGCAACTGTCAATGTTCGGCCAACCCCTGACCCTTAAACTCCCTCCCCTTAAAACCATAGAAACTTTATGAAAACATCAACAACAAACACAAGCTGACTCTCATTTTCTATCATTGAAACAGTCAATATGAATCTACAGTATATCTAATTCCCATATAGTGTTTTTAAAGGTAAAGGGCTATGACGGGTATAGGGTGCCTGGAGGGTTTTTTAAGGTTTGACTTATTAATTCTCTATGCACACAGAAGATCCCACTAAATACATTTTTATCAGTGTGTCAACACAGGTGGAGAGAGATACAGGTAAGATTGAGGTTGCCTTGTGATCCCTTTGCCTGACTCTGGGGTCTGATTTATGGTGCTCCAGATTGAGATGGAGGATTAGAACCAGATGACTTCACCAAAGAGACCAGGAAGTAACATATCTTATCAATGCTCCAAATGTTCTATTCATTTCCTGTGAAGAGCCCCATTGGCTCCCAGTGAAAATACACTTCCTCAATCATTTTGAGATTCATACCTCACATTTTCATAACTTTTTAGCACTTGTGGCACAAATCCAATGCAATCCAATGGTACCTTTATTAGCATGTTTGCGCTGTCCAAATCATAGAGCCTCAGAGTCAAGTATGCCACATCCGCCCGCGAGAAGGTTTTACGGCCCCTGGGATGATCTTGATTTATTATTAAACCGGTATTGTGTAACTCAGATCTTTTACACGCACCAATTACATTTCCCACAATGCAACGGTACCGATGAGGCTGCTTCATTTCAATATTTATTGGCAAACCGTCAGCATCACAGTAAAATTAACTTTCAGATACCCATCAAAAATGGACGGAAGGTGGACACTGAGAACCGGGGTTTCAAACAAGGTGTATATGTTCCGGTAGCTGGAAAAAATGTCTTCTGTGTGGAGAAAGTGTGGCGGTACTGAAAGAGTATAATCTACGACATTTAAAACGGACAAAAACAAGAATATGGACATGGAACAAAGGCTACAAAAGGCAGAGGTAAACAGGCTCTGTTCAAAAAAGCCAAATCACAAGGCCAGGCTGCTGTCAAGGCCAGTTTTATTTTGGCAGAACTCCAAATCAGCCCGGCCATTTATTTCATCAAAAACTGCATGATTAAAGTTTGGGTTTAGAAAAAAGGCAACTCTTTTTAAATGTGAGTCTGAGCAGAAACACCATTCAAAAACCAGTTGTCCATCAATCTAAAAGAGCAGCTTGTGAAAAAGGGAAAAGATTTCATTGCATATTCCTTGGCTGTGGATGAGAGCAACATTTCTGACATTGCCCAGTTGTCAATTTTCATCCGCGGAGTGGACTCCAGCCTAAAGCGTGACAGAGGAGTTTTTGGCTTTACGTCCTATCATGGCACCTACGGGGCATGATTTGTATGAAGAGGTGTCAAGATGTGTAAATGAGATGGACTTGAAAAACTTGAAGGTTTGACAGAGACGGAGCACCTGCGATGTGGACACAGGAGCGGACTGGTGGCGAAGATCACGGGAAAAGATGCAAGAGGAAAACTGACTTGACAGGTGAGCTGACAGCTTATCATTACATCATACACCAGGAGCGTTTGTAAACCTTGAAAATGGAGCATGTAATGCATCTGGCCTCCTGGTCCCTTTATCAGAGCCAAAGGTTTGAATCACCGCCAGTTCAAGGCATTTCTGACGGAGTTAGAATCTGCATGGTGATTTGCCTTATCACACAGAGGTGCGATGGCTAAGCCAGGGAAAGGTGCTTCAAAGATGTTTGAGCAACGTAGGAGATTTGTCTGTTCTTGGACAGCAAAGGGAAAGACACAACACATCTCCGATTTAAATGTTTCTGTGTGAAATGGCTTTTCTGTGTGACATTACGAGTCATCTGAATGCAATGAACTTGCAGCTGAGGGTCGGGATCATGTCATCTCTGATATGTACAGTACAGTGAAGGCATTTAAAATCAAACTGACTCTGTTACGCAGATGCGGAAAGAAAATTTGAGCCACTTTCCCAGCTGCCAGACCATGAAAAGAAGCTCTCTACCAGTGCGTTAGCCATGAGGCACAGTTGGCTGATAAAAAGGTATGCTTGCCGCTGAGTTTAATGGCGATTTGCTGACTTTGAAGCACAAAAAGCAGGTTGGAATCAACCCATTTGCTGTTGACGTGGAAAGCTCACCACCAAACCTCCAAATGGAGTTGATTGACCTCCAATGCAATGATGCACTGAGGGCAAAATATGCGGCAGTGGGTGCTGCGGAGTTCCCCGTTTCCTCCCCGACACAATGCCCCAGCTGCGCATCCAGGCTGCTCAAACAATGTCTATGTTTGGCAGCACATCCTGAATAACAAATTTTTTGTTTGATGAACCTGAACAAAACATCACACAAAGTCATTACTGCTGAACACCTCCATATTTATAAGCATTTCCTCAGCTCATGTTATGAACATTGATGAACTTGTAATTGATAAGGACACCACCAAGTATCACCCTCAGGACCTCAAACAAGTGAAAACTGTGAATATTTAGAGTTTTTACTCAGTTCAAGTGCAAAATTAAAGTTTAATATTTGTTTTCACTGCATGTTACTTCTCCTTAAACAAAGTGTTGTTTTTGATTAATAGATTTTTGCACTTTATTTTATTGTATTTCAATCCAATTATATTTTAAAAATATTTCAGTTGAGTGGATGATAGAAAATTGCTATTATTGTTTTTTTCTTTGAAGTAAATTTAGCCCACTTTTGCTAAAATAGAAAATATAGGCTACTGATGGTGCCTTGAATACCGGTTTCTTTCATTTAATGTTCATGTTATGGGGATTTTTATATAAAGGAAATTTGTCTTTTGTGTCTGTTGAAAATTAAAGATTACTGACAGAGCCATAAGAAAATATTGCTTTATTTATCTGATCATATTGGAATATATTTGTTAGGTTTTCAGTAGGTTCAATTAGGTTCACTAGACTATATGCGTCATTTAAAAAATTTTCAATGAACATTCGAACAGTCCGGCCCTCGGCTTGTAGCTAAATTTTTTATTTGGCCCTCCGTCCATTTGACTTTGACACCCCTGTCCTAGAGTATGTAAAAAGGTATTGTGTAACTCAGTTAAGTTACTTATAGATGACTTGACAATGAAACCTGAACATTGTAATAGTTACCACTGACTTGCATTGGATTTGTGCCACAAATGCCAAAATATTAGCATTTAAAACAGTGGCCAGGTAAACAAAAACAAAATCTTAAGGTTACGCATTAACTCCAAATGGTTATGATAAGGGTTAAGGTTTGGGATAGGCTTAAAATCAAAATATCAAAAACAACTTTCAATTGCTAGATTCAAACATGCAACCTTTAGAATCAAAGGCAGATGCTTACTCCCATCTGCCAGCCATGCCCATAAGAGGCTTAGGAGTGACTCCTAGAAAAACTGAAACCAACTTGAAGGTAAGAGCGCTCCCGGGTGCCACTAGTGGAGGGTTTCCATGTCATCTTCCGACGTCATCACACATGGATGGACGTCGAATACTGACTTGTTTCAGGGTTGACTTGCCTGCTCTCCTACATCTCGTGCAGGAGTGCTTTGTCACCACAACTTCCTGCTCCTGGCCTCCTGGTCCCCGGCCGATCTAGACTAATTGCTCACTCCTAAGCCTCTTTAGACGGATTAGCTATCTGCCTGGTGTGCTAGCTAGCCTAGAGAAGAGCAAAGGGACACCGGTTACCATCAGATCCATAGACTTTGGCAACCTATACTCCATGTTGGCACCAAAGGATCCGTGGCAACAATTCATTTAGATTCTAACTACATTTATACTTTTATACGAACATGATACAATTTAACATCCCTTTGAGCAATGTGAAGTTGTTAATTACACATTGGATGGTGTATCAATACACCAAGTTACTACAAAGATACAGACGTTCTTCCTAACTCGGTTGCCGAAGAGGAAGGAAGCTGCTCAGGGATTTAGCCATGAGGCTAATGGTGACTTTAAAACAGTTACAGAGTTTAATGGCTGTGATAGGAGAAAACTGAGGTAGGATCAACAACATTGTAGTTACTCCAAAATACTAACCTAAATGACAGAGTGAAAAGCCTGTACAGAATATAAATATTCCCAAAAAGACATCCCGTTTGCCATAAGGCACAAAACAATTTGGCAAAGCAATTCACTTTCTATCCTGAATAAAAAATGTTGTGTTTGGGGCAAATCCAATACAACACATTACTGAATACCACTCTCCATATTTATAAGCATTGTGGTGGCTGCATCATGTTATGGGTACGCTTGTAATTGTTAAGGGCTGGGGCGTTTTTCAGGATAAAACATAAATGGAATATAGCTTAGCACATGCAAAATCCTAGAGGAAAAACTGGTTCAGTCTGCTTTCCACCAGACACTGGGAGATTGATTCACCTTTCAGCAGGACAATAACCGAAAATACAAGGCCAAATCTACACTGGAGTTGCTTATCATGAAGACAGTGAATGTTCCTGAGAGGCATGTTACAATTTTGATTTAAATCTACTTGAAAATCTTGCACAATCCAGGTGTGGAAAGCTCTTAGAGACTTACCCAGAAAACCTCTCCTTGTCAATAACACATATGCCAACACAAGAGATAAGACAACTACATGTAATGCAAGAAAAGAGGTCTAAAAGTGCTGCAACTCACCTCTTTAGAGCCTAAACAATGGGTCCAGCGATGCAGATATATCCCAAACGATGCCAGCGATGACTGTACCATGTATCTACAATTCTGTACAACCAACCTACACTCTAGCTGCCAATCCTGTAGAACATACTGTCACATAATGCGGCTATAATCTATACCTACACCATGCTTGCAAGCTGTTGCATGGAGCAGCTCTATCTTAAAGTCTGAAATCAGCAACGTCCAGCAGCCCTCATTCAAACTAAATAGATGAGGTAATTCTGACTCTAGCCTAAACTCTAGCTCTCCATAGCCACAATATGAAGGAAACTAAAGTCTACACTGGCTCATACTGTGCTGTAATGTATGACAGTGCTAAGCTAAAGTCTATGAAGTAGCAGAGGTTGTGTGAGTAGCGTCTGTAGGCTAAAGTCAGTCATGCTGTGGAGAGCTGTTTGACAGAGCGGCAGCTTCCCTGATCCCTTCTGCTCTGTCAGACGGAAAAGTGGAGCAGCCGTCACACATACCACCCTCCCTCTCCTCCACTTTCATCCCTCGCCTCGATGCCCCCTCCCTCTGCCTAACACTTCCGCTAGCCATGTGCCAGAAAGAGGAAGAGGAGGAGGAAGCGGAGGAGGAAATTAAGAGATTTTTCCACTTCAGGTATATACTGCCAGTAGGGGGTTTCAGAAAGAGGAGTGTAACAAAGTTTATTTTAACACACACACACACACACGCACACACACACACACACACACACACACACACACACACACACACACACACACACACACACAGGCAGCAGCGTAGCCTAGTGGTCAGAGCGTTGGATTAGTAACCGGAAGGTTGCAAGTTCAAACCCCCGAGCTGACAAGGTACAAATCTGTCGTTCTGCCCCTGAACAGGCAGTTAACCCACTGTTCAAGGCTGTCATTGAAAAAAAAAATACAAAAAAATAATTTGTTCTTAACTGACTTGCCTAGTTAAATAAAGGTAAAATAAAAAACACACACTTGTATTCTGCACAATAACATTTGGAACTAAAATAATTGCTGAAACTCCAAAACAAGTTTCAGAGTGTTGGTTTGTTTGTAGCTCAACTTTCCATGTCATCAAAAGAGCATTGAATGGACTAGATTGTCATACGGTTAGGGTTACAAATAAACAAACTTCTATTTACTGTCACTGCCATGGGGAAAATTAAATAACTTAGTTTGAGCCCGTACATTTGCAAAGGTTACATTTGACGTGATGAAAATTGCATTTGGCTTGAAAATGGCTGTCTAGCAATGATCAACAGGCACCTTGAGAGCTAGAAGATTTTAAAAAAAATGTGCAAATATTGTATAATTGCCAAGGCAAGAAACAATCCAATCCATTTCACAGAACCGCTTGTTGTAATTTTGATGAGGCTATCTTGTTCAGATATTGGTAAGTGGACAGGAGGTAGGGCATGAAAGGGATAACGAATCCAGTTGTTTGTGTCGTCCATTTCCGGACAGTACCTGCGTAATCGCGCAACCAGCTCACTCAGGTGCTTCGGTATATCACATTTGACATGGTCCGTAAGCTTGAGTTAATTCGCGCAAAAAAAAATCATACAATGATCAAATCTAAGTTTATTTGTCACGTGCGCCGAATACAACACCTTACAGTATAGAAATATAGCAGAGTAATCAGGAAACATGCAGGTTACAATGAGTAACAGATCACATGATATTAGACCATTAGAATCATGGATCAAATATAATTGGAGTGCTCAGTTACTATAGAATGTAATTTACTGTAGCATGTCAGTTACTATAGAATGTCAGTCACTATAGAATGTCAGTCACTATAGAATGTCAGTCACTATAGAATGTCAGTCACTATAGAATGTCAGTCACTACAGAATGTCAGTGACTATAGAATGTCAGTGACTATAGAATGTCAGTCACTACAGAATGTCAGTCACTACAGAATGTCAGTGACTATAGAATGTCAGTGACTATAGAATGTCAGTCACTATAGAATGTCAGTCACTACAGAATGTCAGTCACTACAGAATGTCAGTGACTATAGAATGTCAGTCACTAATGCATATCAGTCACTATAGAATGTCAGTCACTACAGAATGTCAGTGACTATAGAATGTCAGTCACTATAGAATGTCAGTCACTATAGAATGTCAGTCACTACAGAATGTCAGTGACTATAGAATGTCAGTGACTATAGAATGTCAGTCACTATAGAATGTCAGTCACTACAGAATGTCAGTCACTACAGAATGTCAGTGACTATAGAATGTCAGTCACTATAGAATGTCAGTCACTACAGCATGTCAGTGACTATAGAATGTCAGTCACTATAGAATGTCAGTCACTATATAATGTCAGTCACTACAGAATGTCAGTGACTATAGAATGTCAGTCACTATAGAATGTCAGTCACTACAGAATGTCAGTGACTATAGAATGTCAGTCAATATAGAATGTCAGTCACTACTGCATGTCAGTGACTATAGAATGTCAATGACTATAGAACGTCAATCACTATAGAATGTCAGTCACTACTGAATGTTAGTCACAATAGAATGTCAGTCACTACAGAATGTCAGTGACTATAGAATGTCAGTCAATATAGAATGTCAGTCACTATTGAATGTCAGTGACTGTAGAATGGCAGTGACTAAAGAATGTCAGTCACTATAAAATGTTAGTCACTATTGAATGTGAGTGACTATAGAAGGTCATTCACTACTGAATGTCAGTGACTATAGAATGTCAATCACTATAGAATGTCAGTCACTATAGAATGTCAGTCACTATAGACTTTTTCCACATTTTGTTAAATTAGAGCCTTATTCTAAAATGGATTTTTAAAAATGCATCAATATTCAA
>NC_088224.1:20210868-20265868 GCF_036934945.1 Oncorhynchus masou masou
GACAAACTCCACCAGCACAACCCTCACCCCTACTCTCCCCACCCAAAAAGGCACATCCAGCACCTCTTCCCATCATAGTGGAGGACATGCCCCAGGAGGAGAGCGACCCCCTCAGTGCAGAGCAGGCTCAGGCCCTCCTCACCACCATGGCTACCATGAGGGATGAATTCACCAAACTGGAGGGGGAGGTGGTCCTTCTGAGGGAGAGCGTGCGCAAACAGCAACCAGACATCCACACCTTAGAGGAGCTCCTAACCAAGGTGAGGACAGAGCAGGACAGCAGCCTTGCAAAACAACTGAAAGAGGTTCAGCAAGAGAGAGACGGACTCAAGAGAGAGTTGGCTGATCTAACAAAGGAGGTGAGAGAGCTCCTAAAAGACAGGCAGAAGAGTAATGACGATCTGATCACACTAAGAGAGGAGCTGCAGGAGAGAAAGAGAACAGAAGACAGGCTGCAGGAGCAGCTAGATCACCACTCTATTACCTGCCATCACACAGCAGAGGAGCCCAGCTCAACCAGCCAGGCTTCCCCAGCCCTGCCCTCAAACAGCGGAGAAGCTCAGATCAACCAGCCAGCCCCCTCTGCCCAATCTTCCCCAACTTGAAGGATCAAATGGGTGGTTTGTCAACCCTTCTACAGAGGAAGGACTTCCACCCTGCCACAATCCAAAGAATAAACACCAGCCTCTCCTGGGACTGTGCCCTGCGACTCAATGTACACCTCGCCCACCATCCCACCCTCGATCTGGGCTGTCTCTATGACCATGTTCACTTGTACAGGGAGACAGTCCCCATCCTTGCCAAGACTCTCAAGGACGTTGCTTTAAACCCCAGTCCGACCTCTTCACCCAGGAACAGGGAGCAATCTCGACCCCGCCAAGATCACCGAGACCACACCCCGGACCAGCACTCTGGAACCCCCAGCCACGACCACAGCACCACCAACCTCAATGCCAACCACAGCCAGTGCAGCACAGATCACACCAGCCCAGCTTCAGAGCCACCCAGGCGAGGCCTCCCACCCCCCTGCCCCCACCGCAGACCCACACTTGGAGGAGCCACAGCCCAACAAGCAGAGCTACGCACAGGCTGAGAGAGGAGCAATTGGCCCATCCCCCACCAACCAAATGAGTGACATTAAACAAATGCTGAGTCTACTATGCTCACATGTGATAGGCCAAGGGTCATGCAAAGATGAGCAGAAGAACTCCACCATCCTCACACTACACCCACCCAAGTGGCATGACACAAATTCTGAAATGACAAACAAATCACATTTGCATAATAAGAGTTTACTTTAATTGAAAAAAAATCCTATTTTAATTAGTTCTTGTTGGATTGTGAGTGTTTGTCTCATTTTGAAGGTAAAGAAAAAAAAGGTGATTAAATGTTGGATGTTGGAATTTACAAGGATTGAAGTCCTCTGCTTTTGGACTAAAGAGCAGAAAACCAGACTTCCTGAAAGAAATTGATGATGTTGATATTGTAGTACTACAGGAAACATGGTGCAGAGGTGATGTTTCCACTGGCTGTCCACTAGGTTATTGGTAGATAATCATACCATCCACTAAATGAAAAGGAATCAAACAGGGCAGAGACTCAGGGGGAATGCTAATATGGTATAAATCTGAACTAATTAATTCAATTGAATTGATCAAACAGGAGAATTCTTTATATGGTTAAAAATCAACAAGGAGACTATCTGGACAGATAAAAACATCTTCCTCTGTGCCACATGCATTCCCCCCTCAGAGTCACCCTACTTCAATGAAGAGAGTTTCTCCATTCTAGAGGGGGAAATTAGTCACTTTCAGGCCCAAGGCAACGTACTGGTCTGTGGAGACCTGAATGCTAGAACAGCAGAAGAACAAGACACTATTAACAGTCATGGGGATAAACACCTACCAGGAAGCAACAACCTTTCCCTCCCCACAGACCCCCACAGAAACAACTATGACAAAGTGAAAAACAAAAACGGAGTACAGCTCGTGAAGCTCTGTGGAACACTGGGTCTGTACATAGTCAATGGTAGGCTGAGAGGGGACTCTTTAGGTAGGTACACCTACAGCTCTGTGGAACACTGGGTCTGTACATAGTCAATGGTAGGCTGAGAGGGGACTCTTTAGGTAGGTACACCTACAGCTCTGTGGAACACTGGGTCTGTACATAGTCAATGGTAGGCTGAGAGGGGACTCTTTAGGTAGGTACACCTACAGCTCTGTGGAACACTGGGTCTGTACATAGTCAATGGTAGGCTGAGAGGGGACTCTTTAGGTAGGTACACCTACAGCTCTGTGGAACACTGGGTCTGTACATAGTCAATGGTAGGCTGAGAGGGGACTCTTTAGGTAGGTACACCTACAGCTCTGTGGAACACTGGGTCTGTACATAGTCAATGGTAGGCTGAGAGGGGACTCTTTAGGTAGGTACACCTACAGCTCTGTGGAACACTGGGTCTGTACATAGCCAATGGTAGGCTGAGAGGGGACTCTTTTGGTAGGTACACCTACAGCTCATCCCCTGGCAGCAGAACTGTAGACTACTTCCTCACCGACCTAAACCCAGAGTCTCTCAGAGCCTTCACAGTCAGCCCACTAACACCTCTCTCAGACCACAGTAAAATCACAGTATATCTGAGAAGACCAGAACCCAACCATGAAGCATCACGGCTTAACAAATAACATGGTACAAAACAGGCCTATAGATGGAGTGCAAACAGTATAGACATCTACCAAAAAGCAATTAGTAGCCAAAAAATACAATCTCTCCTGGACAACTTTTTAGCCTTAACATTCTCCTACAGCAATGAAGGTGTAAATTTGGCTGTTTGGAAGATAAACTTTATATTTGACAAATTAGCCTCCTTGGCTAATTTAAAGATGCATAAGAACAAACCAGAAATAACAGATAATGAAAAGTGGTTTGATAATGATTGCAAAAATCTAAGAAAGTCATTGAGAAATATATCTAATCAAAAACACAGAGATACCAGATAACAAAAATATATGCCTTCAATATGGGGAAACACTGAAGCATTACAAACACACCCTAAGAACAAAAAAGGAACAGCACATTAGAAATCAGCCGGATGGAATTGAGGAATCCATAGAATCAAACCACTTCTGTGAGAATTGGAATAAATTAAACAAACCTCATCATGAGAAATTGGCTATCCAAAATGGGGACATGTGGAGAAATCCCTTTGCAAACCTCTGCAGCAATATAACAAAAAGCCCAGAACAAAAAGATATACAAGAAAAATGACAAATCCTTGAATCAGCAGTCAAAGAATATCAGAATCCTGTGGAAACCCCAATTACAGAAGAAGAATTATTGGAGAACCGATGCACTCCAACCCAAAAAGGCCTGTGGTGCTGATGGTATTTTAAATGAAAACATCAAATATACAGACCACAAATTCAAATTGGCTATACTCAAACTCTTCAACGTTATCCTCACTGCAGGTATTTTCCCCGATATTTGGAACCAGGGATTGATCACACCAATCTATAAAAATGGAGACAAATTTGACCCAAATAATTACAGATGAATTTGCGTTAACAGCAACTTGGCAAAATGTCTCTGCAGTAGTATAAATAGCAGACTACATCATTTCCTTGACGAACACAACGTCCTGAGCAGAAGCCAGATTGGATTTCTAAAACATTATCGTACAACATACCACATTTACACCCTCCACACTCTAATTGATAAACAAGTAAACCAAAACAAAGGCAAAATCTACTCGTGTTTTGTAGATTTCAAGAAAGCATTTGATTCAATTTGGCACGAAGGTGTTTTTTATAAACTAATAGAAAGTGGTATTGGAGGGAAAACTTATGATTTTATTAAATCAATGTACACTAAAAACAAATGTGCAGTTAAAATTGGCAACAAGCAAACAGACTTCTTCTCTCAGGGACGGAGAGTGAAACAGGGCTGCCCAATAAGTCCAACACTATTTAACATTAATGAATTGGCAAAAACATCAGAAGAATCGGCAACA
Organism: Oncorhynchus masou masou; assembly: GCF_036934945.1. NCBI lineage: Eukaryota > Metazoa > Chordata > Actinopteri > Salmoniformes > Salmonidae > Oncorhynchus > Oncorhynchus masou. The sequence goes on from NC_088224.1 coordinate 20,214,875, forward strand.
CCTGGTATCACCCTACACAACACTGAAATCAAGTGTCTGCTGTTCGCAGATGACCTGGTGCTGCTGTCTCCCACTAAAGAGGGGTTACAGCAGCACCTAGATCATCTGCACAGGTTCTGTCAGACCGTTAACCTAAAAAAACAAATATAATGATATTCCAAAAAAGGTCCGGAAATAAGGATGACAAATATAAATTCTATTTGCACACAGTTCTATTAGAACACACAAAAAACGACACATATCTAGGACTAAATATCAGGAACACAGATAGCTTTCACATGGCTGTGAATGAGCTGAGAGACAAAGCAAGAAGAGCATTCTATGTCATTAAAAGCAACATCAAAATCGAAATTCCAATTAGAATCTGGCTCAAAAATGTTCAATCAGTTATAGAACCAATTGCTCTATATGGCAGTGAAGTATGGGGTCCAATCTCTAATAATGAATTTACCAAATGGGAAAAACATCCAATCGAAATACTGCATGCAGAGTTTTGCAAGACTTTATTGCAAGTGCAAAGAAAAACTCAAAATAATACATGTAGAGCAGAATTGGGCCAATACCCCCTTCTCATTCGAATAGAAAAAAAAGAGCCATCAAATTTTACAACCATCTAAAAACAAGTGACCCCATCACACAGCTCTACAATGTCAAGAGATGAAACAAGAAAAGAGTCCCCTCAGCCAGCTGGTTCTGAGGCTCAGTTCACCAACCCCATAGAGCCTCAAGACATCAATCAGAACATCTAGCCCAACAAAATCATCACAAAACAAAAAATAAAAATATATCACCTATTGGAAAGACTCCACAAAAAATCAAAGTAAACTTAAATGCTATTTGGCTTTAAACAGACAGTACATGGTGGCAGACTATCTGACCACTGTGACTGATAGAAAACTGAGGAAAACATTGACTCGGTACAGACTCAGTAAGCACAGTCTGGCTATAGAGACCGGTCGTCACAGACAAACCTGGCTGCCCACAGAGTACAGTCTGTGCTCACTCTGTTCCAGGGGAGAGGTAGAGACAGAGCTTCATTTCCTATTACACTGTGACAAATACTCAGACCTAAGAGAATATTTATTTCCCCAAATTATAATTCATTACAAAGAATTTGAAACTATAAAAGATTAAGAAAAAATCTAATATTTATTGGGTGAAAAGCCAAAATGTGCAGTTTTGGCAGCCAAATATGTGTCCTCCTGCCACAACCTGAGGGACAGCCAGTGAGAAGTGCAAAGTAATGTTAATAATATTTCCCATCTTGTTTTGTTTTGTCTTTCATACCACATCATGTGTCTTCTCAGTCATGTTGACACTGGTCTACTACCATTGCTTTAATGTATTGTTATTCTCATTAATATTGTTGTTGTAGTTGTTGATGGTAATCCCATGTCCACTACTACTTTTATTATTGCTGTTGGTCCCACCAATTATTTATATATAAATATATATATATATTTAAATGTTTCGATATGTATACTTTGACAATTGGTAAATAGCCCACCCATTTTCACCTACCTCATCCCCACAGTTTTTATTTATTTACTTTTCTGCTCTTTTGCACACCAATATCTCTACCTGTACATGATCATTTATCAATCCAGTGTTAATCTGCAATATTGTAATTATTCGCCTACCTCCTCATGCCTTTTGCACACATTGTATATAGACTCCCCTTTTTTTCTACTGTGTTATTGACTTGTTAATTGTTTACTCCATGTGTAACTCTGTGTTGTCTGTTCACACTGCTATGCTTTATCTTGGCCAGGTCGCAGTTGTAAATGAGAACTTGTTCTCAACTAGCCTACCTGGTTAAATAAAGGTGAGAAAAAAAAAAGAAAAAAAAAATGTAAGTAATAATGAACTTGCCATGTCAATAAAGTCAATTGAATTGAATTGAATTGAGAGAGAGAGGAGAGAGGAGAGAGAGAGAGATTTATTGACTTTTTGTCTTTCTTCACTTAAACGATCTCATTTCATTTAAAACTCACCCCGCCCTTAAAAATAAAAAAATATATCCTGTACTGCATACATTTACCATACTCAACTTTCTATCTACCACATTATACAAACCAACATCACAATACCCACTCCTACAACTGTATATCCAAAACATCTTCCCCAGCTATACAGACAGCCCCCCCAACACACCATATCTCCTCAAACATCTCTATACATTTTATCATTTTATATAACTCAAACTCAACCCTGAGGCGCGCAGAGACCATCCCATTAAACAATAGTAAAGAGTCTGTTATCCCCCCACCTTTGACCCTGTTTCTCCTTGTTAGCCAAATAGTTAACTTTGCCTGAGCAAACAGAAATTTCAACAAAACACATTTGGCTTTCTCCTTACTCGAATACCTGTATCCCATTATGAACATGCCAACAGTAAAAACCACCCCCAACCTCTCACATAGACATTCCAACAGAGACATTAAAGGCATTAACCTGGTGCACACATAAAACACATGAATCACAGTTTCTTTCATTTTACAGAAAAGACACCCCTGCCCGATTCCCAGTTCAACCTGTGCCAACCAGCTGTTAGTGGCCAGGGCTCCATGAAGAACCCTGCCCTGACCTCTTTGGTACTGGGGGTTTGTAGAGCCCCCTCCACCTAAAACCCACCATACTCTCCGCCCCACATTCCCCCTGCCACTGATGTGCCTTCACTCCTGTTAGGCTCCTAATGTTCCTTACCTTAATGCAGAGGTTGTAGAGGGCTTTACCTCCCACCCCTTAAAACTCCCCCAGGCTCAGAGTGTTAAAATCTAACAAGTCCTCCAGACCCACTTGCCAGTCTCCAGTCTCTGCCATCACCTGCAGTGGCGGAAACATTGGTGGCCCCTCTCCCTTTGGCCGCTCAAACATCCCCTTACCGGCTCAGACAGTGCCTCCTGGACCTCCTCCAGGAATCTCTCCAGCAGCCTAAGAGACGTTATTCCGGTTTGTTGTGCTAAGACTTCCGGGGTTTACTACCCCTCCTCTCCCACCAGTCTCAGGTCACCCAGCCTTTGTAAACCCCCTGACATCAGTTGCCTCTGCAGGTTGGCCGACTGAACCAATCTCAAAGGGATGGCTGGGTTGTGGAAGATAGGCTCCTCCCACACCCATAGCCCAGGCCCCACACCCCCTTCTCGTATGGGCCTTAGCAGCTGCCAGGCACTCAGCATTGCAGAGTAAAAATCTGAGAGACCTGCTGTATTCAGCCTCTCCAGCTTCATGAGGAACAGCTGCCGGTCCAACCCTAATCCACCAGCTCTCCTCAGCAGCGCGCATGCATGGTACAGCAGTCGCTGCACCGCCTTTAGCCTGAAAGCAGCCATCCTGCTCTCCAGTTCCACCAGGCCCTGTCCACCTTCATGAACGGTCATGTACAACATTGCTGCCTTCAAGCCAGTGATGGCCCGACCAGAAGATGTCCACCAGCTTGTGTTGCAGGTCTGCGAGATTGAGGACAGCCAGTTTATGCCACAGGGAAGATGCTACCAGGTTGTTAATTATCAGCACCCTCCCTCTATATGACACTTGGGACAGGAGCCACCTCCACCTGGCCAGTCTTGACACCACTGCCTGCGACAGCCCCTCCCAGTTCTTCCTTACCCACTTCTCCGAGCCCAGGTACACCTCCAACACTTTAAGCCCTTCACAACCCCACTGCAAAAACCCTGGAAGCAGAGGGGGAGCCCTATCCCCTCATGCCCCACATAACAGAGCTTTGCTCTTGCCCCAGTTTAGCTTAGCTGATGAAGCTCCCTTGTACACCTTCAGACTGGTCTCTAGTGCCTGCATATCCTGATCATCCCTGACCATCACAGAAACATCATCTGCATATGCTGACACTGCTATGCCTGTCACCACATCCATTCCTGTCCAGCACACTCCCTGCATTCTCCTGCGTAGCAGTCCTAAAAAAAGGTTCAGGGGCTTTTGTGTATAACTGCCCTGATAGAGGGCATCCTTGTCTAATGCCCCGTCTCACACAGACTGGCCTACTGAGCACCCCTCCCACCTTGACCATACATGACGCCCCAGCATACAACAGCTTCACACATGTCAAAAAACTCTTCCCAAACCCAAACACAGACATCACATTAAACAGATACTCATGGTCCACTCTATCAAAAGCCTTCTCTTGATCTAAAGAGACCAGTCCAAAGTTCACAATAGAACCTATCGACAAGTCCAACATGTCCCTAATTAAGAACAAGTTGTCGGTGATTGAGCGTCCCGGTACACAATATGTTTGGTCCTTATGTACTATCGAGTCCAGATGGGACATCAGTCTGTTAGAGAGGACTTTGGCAAATATCTTGTAGTCTGCACAGAGTAATGCCACAGGCCTCCAGTTCTTAAGTTCACACAAGTCCCCTTTATTGGGCAGGAGAGTCAGAGCCGCCCGACGGCAGCTCATCGGCATCTCTCCTTCCCCGACGCATTCACGCAACACGCAAAATAAGTCCTGTCCAATTATTCCCCAGAATTTTTTATAAAACTCCACTGGGAGTCCATCGACCCCCAGTGCACGATCAGGGGACATCTGGGTTACGGCCTCTGCCAGTTCATGGGACAACAGAGGAATGTCCATTTCATCCCTCTGTGCCAGAGAGAGCTTAGGGAGTCCTGCGAACAAGACTTGAGCACATATAGGATCACACACTTCTGCCCTATACAATTCAGTATAAAACTCCACAGTCCGCTCCCGCATCTCACCCACCACAGAGGTCACCCACCCATCAGACAGACGTAGACAATGCATACCCTTGGCTTCACCACTGTGTCTTTCCAAACCAAAGAAGAAGGAACTGGGAGCATCCATCTCCTTGAGCGTGGAGGACCTAGCTCTTACAAGTGCCCCCTTTGCTTTAACCTGGAAAAAACTGCCCAGATCCCTACGTAATTCAGCTAAATTATTCTGGAGGCCCACATTGCCTTGCCCCACCATCTCTACCTCTATCTCACGAATACAACGCTCTAGTTCCCCCAATAATCTCCTAGCCTCTGAGGATGAGAGAGCTGTGTATTGTTGACAGAAAAGCCAAATTTGGACTTTCCCCACATCCCACCATTGACTCAGAGACTCATACTCCTCTCTTCGCTGCCCCCACCTTTCCCAAAAGGTCTGGAAACCTGAGCAAAAAGTGGCATCTTGTAAGAGCTTTACATTGGACTTCCAATAAGATGCCTGCCGGGGCCCTGGTGAAATAGACAGCCGAGCAATGGTTATGTGATGATCCAAAAACCCCACCGGGAGAATGGAAGCGCCCAGCAGCCTATTGCTCTGATTCCTAGACATGTAAAACCGATCAAGTCGGGCTGCACTCACCCTAGCCCTAAAAACCTTCACCCATGTATACTGTCTTGTGTTTGGATGTTTAGTTCTCCAAACATCAACTAGGTCGAACTGATTAATGATGTCCCTTCACACTTCCACTGACACTGAATGAGGCTCTTCCCCATTTCTGTCTTTTGTCAAATCCATTGTACAGTTCCAGTCCCCACCGACCACCATCGTCTCCTCAGGCGCTACCTGTGAGAGTTCCAGTCTCCTTCGACCACAAGCGTCTCCTCAGGCACTACCTGTGAGAGTTCCAGTCTCCTCCGACCACAAGCGTCTCCTCAGGCACTACCTGTGAGAGTTCCTGTCTAAGACTCCCAAATAGAACCCGTCTTTCTCTCCCTGTGTTAGGCGCATACACATTTATAAAGACAAAACCCATGTTGTTAATTTCTACTTTAACAACAAGCAGCCTACCTTTACAAACCGCCTTTGAGGAGCAACGTTTTACAGACAGCCCCTGTGCAAAAAGGACTGCCACTCCTGCACTAAGATCTGTCCCATGGCTCAACACACAGACAGCACCGGTGCAAAAAGGACTGCCACTCCTGCACTAAGATTTGTCCCATGGCTCATCACACTTGCCCCTCTCCACCAAAGCCCCCAATCGACTTCATTCAACATATCACTATGCTTCTCATGCAGAAACAACACCTGTACTTTTTGTTTTGTTTTACATATTCACCCAGCACACTTCTCTTTCCCATCTCTGGTGCCATTTACAGTGGGGCAAAAAAGTATTTAGTCAGCCACCAATTGTGCAAGTTCTCCCACTTAAAAAGATGAGAGAGGCCTGTAATTTTCATCATAGGTACACTTCAACTATGACAGACAAAATGAGAAAAAAAATCCAGAAAATTACGTTGTAGGATTTTTTATGAATTTATTTGCAAATTATGGTGGAAAATAAGTATTTGGTCACCTACAAACAAGCAAGATTTCTGGCTCTCACAGACATGTAACTTCTTTGAGAGGCTCCTCTGTCCTTCACTCGTTACCTGTATTAATGGCACCTGTTTGAACTTGTTATCAGTATAAAAGACACCTGTCCACAACCTCAAACAGTCACACTCCAAACTCCACTATGACCGAGACCAAACATTTTTTTTCTTCTAATTTTGTCTATCAAAGTTGAAATGTACCGATGATGAAAATTACAGGCCTCTCTCATCTTTTTAAATGGAGGTAAACCACCTGCCTTTCTCTCTGGTCAGGGCATCACCCACAGCAACAGGCAACATTTCCATGGTGCCTTTGTCCACACCCTTTTTCCTTTTCCACTTGACACCCTCCTCCTCCCCCCTAGTCTCTTACACTTCCCCACTATACTCTCCTCCCCCCTAGTCTCTTACACTTCCCCACTATACTCTCCTCACCCACTAGAATAACCTGACTAGACCCAGCATCATCTACACCAGCATCCATGACACGACTAGACCCAGCCTCATCTACACCAGCATCCATGACACGACTAGACCCAGCATCATCTACACCACCCTCCATAGCATGACTAGGCCCAGAATCATCTACACCACCCTCCATAACCTGACTAGACCCAGCATCATCTACACCACCCTCCATAGCATGACTATACCCAGCATCATCTACACCATCCTCCATAGCATGACTAGACCCAGCATCATCCACACCACCCTCCATAACCTGACTAGACCCAGCATCATCTACACCACCCTCCACAACCGGACTAGACCCAGCATCATCTACACCAGCATCCATGACACGACTAGACCCAGCCTCATCTACATCACCCTCCATAGCATGACTAGAACCAGCCTCATCTACACCACCCTCCATAGCATAACTCGGTCCAGAATCATCTACACCACCCTCCATAGCATAACTCGGTCCAGAATCATCTACACCACCCTGCATAGCATAACTAGGTCCAGCCTCAGCTATCCCAACATCTCTAGCCTGACAAGACCCAGCCTCAGCTACCCCACCATCTCTAATCTGACTAGACCCAGCATCATCTACACCACCCTTCATAGCCTGACTAGACCCAGCCTCAGCTACCCCACCATCTCTAGCCTGACTAGACCCAGCATCATCTACACCACCCTCCATAGCATGACTAGACCCAGCCTCATCTACACCACCCTCCATAGCATAACTAGGTCCAGAATCATCTACACCACCCTCCATAGCATAACTAGGTCCAGCCTCAGCTATCCCACCATCTCTTGCCTGACAAGACCCAGCCTCAGCTACCCCACCATCTCTAGCCTGACTAGACCCAGCATCATCTACACCACCCTCCATAGCATGACTAGACCCAGCCTCATCTACACCACCCTCCATAGCATAACTAGGTCCAGCATCATCTACACCACCCTCCATAGCCTGACTAGACCCAGCCTCAGCTACCCCACCATCTCTAGCCTGACTAGGCCCAGCATCATCTACACCACACTCCATAACCTGACTAGACCCAGCATCATCTACACCACCCTCCATAACCTGACTGGACCCAGCATCATCTACACCAGCATCCATGACACGACTAGACCCAGCCTCATCTACACCACCCTCCATAGCATGACTAGACCCAGCCTCATCTACACCACCCTCCATAGCATAACTCGGTCCAGAATCATCTACACCACCCTGCATAGCATAACTAGGTCCAGCCTCAGCTATCCCACCATCTCTAGCCTGACAAGACCCAGCCTCAGCTACCCCACCATCTCTAATCTGACTAGACCCAGCATCATCTACACCACCTTCCATAGCCTGACTAGACCCAGCCTCAGCTACCCCACCATCTCTAGCCTCACTAGACCCAGCATCATCTACACAACCATCCATAGCCTGACTAGGCCCAGCCTCATCTACACCACCTTCCCTGGCATGACTAGGCCCAGCTTCTGCTGTCTGCATCTCCTTACCCCCTGCACTTTGACCTTGATTTCCCCCACTAGCGCTTGTACCCTCACCTTGTCTATGAGCTTTATGTGGGCACGCAAAGCTCTTATTCCCCAAATCCCCACACTCAAAACACAGTAGACTATATGTGCTGGCAAAACCTGCATAGAGCCCCTCCTCGTGCCTCACTTTAAAATGCACATTTAGTTTTTGTTCATCATTGTTCAGAAACATAAACACTTGCCTCAGGAATGAAACAACGTGCTTAACGGCATCTGCCTGAAAGCCTGCTGACAGTACACGAAAACCGCTAGCAAACTTACCAAAATGACTCTTTCCTGATTTTATCATCCGTAATAAATGGAGGCAAATTTGCAACTACCACTCTCGTCGAAGGGGTAGAAAGAGGTGAAATTGGCACCAACACACCCCTTACAAATATTCCGCTAGCAATTAGCCTACCAACCAAATTAGCCCTTTTCATGAACACAACCACAGCTTTGTTCATTCTAGAAGCAGAATGTATAAATTCAGCTCATACCTGTTCACCGACCGCGAGCAGAACCTCCTCCACCTTAACTCCATTCTCAGGAACTCACTAAATTTGGAAAAACTGTGGATACCGCTAAAACAAATATTGCATTAACCCTCCACCATAGCAAATAACATGTAAAGAAAAGATTCAAGCCCTCAACACCAAACACTCAAACCCCAAAAAACTCCCAGCATGCACTGCAAGAGAGAGAGAGACAGAGACACACACACATATATATATATATATATATATATATATATATATAGAGAGAGAGAGAGAGAGAGAGAGAGAGAGAGAGAGAGAGAGAGAGAGAGAGAGAGAGAGAATGAGAAAGAGAGAGAGAGAAAGAGAAAGAAAGAGAGAGAGAATGAGAGAGAGAGAAAGAAAGAGAAAGAAAGAGAGAGGAGGAGAGATGAGAGAGGAGAGAGAAACGAGAAAAGAGAGGAGAGAGAGAGAGAGAGAGAGAGAGAAAGGAGAGAGAGAGAAAGGAGAGAGGAGAGAGGAGAGAGGAGAAAGGAGAAAAGAGAGAGAGAGAGAGAGAGAGAGAGAGAGAAAAAGGAGAGAGAGAGAGAGAGAAAGGAGACAGAGAGAGAGAGAGAGAAAGAGAGGCAGTAAGTTAAAGAGAGCGTGTGGATGTGGGCACACCAGATGGTACAGACATATGGGCCTGTAAAAAAAAACATAACAGAACAAAACTGAACTGTGAACAGAAACTGTGGGCCAACTTAGCCTGTTAGCAGAGCCCATCAAAATGTGGCTATTACTCTCCACACAAACTTACAAACACACACAAACACACAAATACAAACACACACACACGCAGTGGATGATGGTCGGCTCAAGAGATTTGTGTCCCGATGCAGTCCTTAATCCCTAACTGAGTGTCTGTTTTAGGGACTGACACACACACACACACACACACACACACACACACACACACACACACACACACACACACACACACACACACACACACACACACACACACACACACACACACACACACGCATGCAAAACACACACACACACACACACACACACACACACACACACACACACACACACACACACACACACACACACACACACACACACACACACACACACACACACACAGCATTCATCTCTATAGGAGGTCAGTTTCAAATATTACAAGCCATGTACAGTATATACAATATAGTTAAATGGTCCTAAGTGAAGTAAAATCATATGTGACTTTACCAAAGGCAAAAAAAAATGGAGACAGAGAAAATATTATCCTTCCCTCTCTGTGGCTACCTATATCCTCCACTCCCCTCTAGCTGTCTGTTCGTTCTGTTTCTCTCAGCTGAAGGCCTGTAGGTTTGTCTTGTGACAGGGGAGTTTGTGAGAGGTGAAAAACCTCTGTAAACAAACAAAGCTTTTTACTGCAGCAAATTATTGTATCTGTCTCCCTCCCTGTCTCCCTGTCTGTCTCCCTGTCTCTCTGTCTCCCTCTCTCTCTGTCTGCCTGTCTCCCTGGCTGTCTGTCTCCCTGTCTGTCTCCCTGGCTGCCTGTCTCCCTGTCTATCTCTCTGTCTCCATGTCTCTCTGTCTCCCTGTCTCTCTGTCTGCCTGTCTCCCTGTCTGTCTGTCCCCCTGTCTGTCTCACTGTCTCTCTGTCTCTCTGTCTCTCTGTCTCTCTGTCTCTCTGTCTGCCTGTCTCCCTGGCTGCCTGTCTCCCTGTCTGTCTCCTGTCTGCCTGTCTCTCTGTCTCCCTGTCTGTCCACCTGTCTGTCTCCCTGTCTGCCTGTCTCCCTGTCTGTCTGTCCCCTGTCTGTCTCCCTGTCTCTCTGTCTCCCTGTCTCTCTGTCTGCCTGTCTCCCTGGATGCCTGTCTCCCTGTCTATCTCTCTGTCTCCCTGTCTCTCTGTCTGCCTGTCTCCCTGTCTGTATCCCTGGCTGTCTGTCTCCCTGTCTGTCTGTCTGCCTGCCTCCCTGTCTGTCTCACTGTCTGCCTCCCTGTCTCTCTGTCTTCCTGTCTCTCTGTCCATCTCCCTAACTCCCTGTCTGGCTCCCTGCCCATCTCCCTGTCTCCCTCTCTCTCTGTCTCTCTGTCTCCCTGTCTCTCTGTCTCCCTGTCTCTCTGTCTGCCTGTCTCCCTGGCTGTCTGTCTCCTTGTCTGTCTGTCTCCCTGTCTGTCTCTCTGTCTCTCTGTCTGCCTGTCTCCCTGGCTGCCTGTCTCCCTGTCTGTCTCCCTGTCTGCCTGTCTGCCTGTCTCTCTGTCTGCCTGTCTGCCTTGCTGCCTGTCTCCCTGTCTCCCTGTCTGTCCACCTGTCTGTCTCCCTGTCTGCCTGTCTGTCTGTCTGTCTGTCTGTCTGTCTGTCCCCCTGTCTGTCTCCCTGTCTCTCTGTCTCCCTGTCTCTCTGTCTGCCTGTCTCCCTGGCTGTCTGTCTCCCTGTCTGTCTCCCTGTCTATCTCTCTGTCTCCCTGTCTCCCTGTCTGTCTGCCTGCCCCCCTGTCTGTCTCACTGTCTGCCTCCCTGTCTCTCTGTCCAACTCCCTGTCTGGCTCCCTGCCCATCTCCCTGTCTCCCTCTCTCCCTGTCTGTCTGTCTGCCTGCCTCCCTGTCTGTCTCACTGTCTGCCTCCCTGTCTTCCTGTCTCTCTGTCCATCTCCCTAACTCCCTGTCTGGCTCCCTGCCCATCTCCCTGTCTCCCTCTCTCTCTGTCTCCCTGTCTCCCTGGGTTATACACACACTAGGACATATGCAGACGCACGCACATGCACACACACAATTTTCTCTGGATTAGAGATAAAAGTACTACTATATTCATCTTCCTCGAGTACCTACTAGGAGAGCATGCACATGCATGTGTGTGTGTGTGTGTGTGTGTGTGTGTGTGTGTATTGCCTAATCTTTCTCAAACAGACATGGCTACAGTGTATGGCTACAGGGTTTTTGGTTTTATTGCTGTGTGATAGTGATCTCTGTATCTCCCTGCTTGGTAATCAGACTGGATGGCTCCTATGTTAACGATGGGGAGGTTAATGTGATTGGAATGCTAATCTGGATGGTGTTTAATTGTTTTTGCAGAGCTGATTGTTTCCAAGATGGAAACCTCCACTTTTAGGGCTGTGGATAACGATTAATTGTTATGCAAATGACCACGGCTATTGTCATAATTGTATTTATTTGTTTGTTTGGTTTTGCTTGTGAAGCATCATAATATATTTAGAAAATGTGCTATGACATACCTTATTGAATTGAACACAGCTTTGGTGACAGCCCTCGCTTGGAACATTTGGACATTAATCTAATCCTCCCGACTGTGCCGTGCTAGTAAAATGATTATCAACTTTACCCCAACATTTTTTTAAACTGCTGTTGGCTAAACCTGATCTAGTGGAATATAAAGTTGAATCCCCTTCTCCTGAAATGAGTGTATTAAGACGAATATGGTGATTATTATTTTTTGTTCACAGTTATTATCCAGAATTGTCAGTAACACGATTACACAATAATTGAGCCAGCGCTAGCGGCTTTGGTGATTGGCAATCTCAATTTATTCCCTCGTATTTATATAGGGATTTAGTTACCATGTAAAACAGACAGTATTGCATCATTTATGGGATTAAGTTGTCTTGAGTCGTGCTGCGATAACTCTCTTGGGAGACAGTTTGTGAATGTTATATTTTGAAAATTTTGATATTTGATGATTTAAAATGTTGGATGTGTAATTTAAAGTTAAATTAGAACTCCAAAGCCTTTGGTGAGCTGTGGAAATAATCTCCTTTTGAAGAATATCACAATCAATCAATGAATTAATCATAAATGAACCTAGCAGGTGGAATGTCTAGTCACCGTCCTACATATCACCTATTGATTGGTCATTTCTGTCCAACATTAGACTTTAATCCCATTGGTCAGTGTTCGCCTGAGCTGTGCTCTCATTGGTCAATGATCACCTGAGCTGTGGATATCGGTAATAAAAACTATCCACTTGTCCACTCATTTCATAGTAGGCCTATGTTAAAGGTTCAATACAGCTGTTCTTATCTCAATATCAAATAATTTCTGGATAACAATTTTTACTGTGATTGTTTTCAATTCAAATGGTCAAAAATACACAAAAATAGAAGAAGACCATTTTTGACCATTTTAATTAAAAAACAATAATTTTCAAAATGTCACAGTATTTATTCCAACCTCATGATGTGGAAATATATATAAGACACAGCAAAATGCAGTTTTTGACTGCACTGGGCCTTTAAATAAAGACAAACAACATTCATAAAACAACTGCCTTTGAGCGGTTGAGCATAGAAATAATGACGTGTTTCATTGAAATATTCAATTAACACTGTGGCTCTTCATTCAAATGTTTTCACTCTATTAATTAAGTGAAGATACCACACATCGCACATCGCACATCACACATCACACATCGCAGCTCACCAAGAGCATGTGTGTCTGCATGTGCGTGTAAGCTTCTGGAGACAGAGTAAAAATGACTTACGGGTTCCCATAGTCCCAGACAACACACTGAGGATCTGATGTGCCCTGCAAGAAACAAAAGAGGAGAGGGGGAAAAAGAAGAGAGAAACTGTTCACTGTTTGAGGGGAACGAGTGAAGGATGGAAGGAGAGGTAAACAGACGGACAAAGGAAGAGAAAAAACAAGACAAAGTTAGGGAGAAGCTGTCTTCACCGAGGACAGACAGTGAGAGGACAGAGAGGAGAGAAGGAGAAGCTGTCTTCACCGAGGACAGACAGTGAGAGGACAGAGAGGACAGAGAGGAGAGAGAGAGAGACACCAAATAATGCATGCAGAGCAAAATGAGGACGATACCCGCTAATGTTCAAAATCCAGAAAAGAGCTGCTAAATTCTACAACCACCTAAATGGAAACGATTCCCAAACCTTCCAAAGCGATCAACTACAGAGATATGAACATGGAGAAGAGTCTGCTAAGCAAGCTGGTCCTGGGGCTCTGTTCACATACACAAACAGACCGAACATAGCCACAGGACAGCAACACAATTAGACCCAATCAAATCATGAGAAAACAAAAAGATAAATACTTGGCACATTGGAAAGAATAAACAAAAAAACTGAGCAAACTAGAATGCTAATTGGCCCTACACAGAGAGTACACAGTGGCAGAATACCTGACCACTTTGACTGACCCAAACTTAAGGAAAGCCTTGATTATGTACAGACTCAGTGAGCATAGCCTTGCTATTGAGAAAGGCCGCCGTAGGCAGACCTGGCTCTCAAGAGAAGTCAGGCTATGTGAGGTGGAAACTGAGCTGCACTTCCTAACCTGCCAAATGTATGACCATATTAGACACTTATTTCCCTCAGATTACACAAACCCACAAAGAATTCAAAAGCAAATCACAATTTTGATAAACTCCCATAACTACTGGGTGAAATACCACAGTGTGCCATTACAGCAGCAAGATGTGTCTCCTATTATCACAAGAAAAGTGTAACCAGTAAAGAACAAACACCACTGTAAATACCCATATTCATGTTTATTTATTTTCCCTTTTGTAATTTCACTATTTGCACATCGTTACAACACTGTATTTAATACATAATATGACATTTGTAGTGTCTGTATTCTTCTAGAGTGTAATGTTTACTGTTCGTTTTTGACTGTTTGTTTCCCTTTTGTTCAGAATCTATTTCACTTGCTTTGGCATGCCAATAAAGCCCTTACAATGAACATTGGTTTGAGAGAGAGAGAGCGAGAGAGAAGGAAGGAAGAAGAAAGAGAGATATCCTACTTCTATTTGATGTTGTTTTACTTAATTAACCAACATCTTCTACACTCCCACAAACTCCCTGCTATCCCAACGTAAACACAAACAGCTGTCCTCAAAGTCTAAACAAGCAGCCCATTCATTATCGACTAACTCCTAAATCATCGATTCACTGGAGCCCAAGCCAATCGCACTGAGTAAAACGGCCTGTGATTGGCTAAGCAAAGTTCAGTGGTGCGTATATAGCATTACTGAGGATGAATCTCCACGACTCCATAAGGGAATTGATTGGAGAATCGATTAGCTCTAATTGATTCATCCATGCTCGCTCCACTAGCGAGCAGCAGTGGTCAGTGATTCGATTGCTCTGCTCTAATTGAATCCTCTGGACTAATTCCATGCACTATATACGTCTCAATATGTTTTATCCTACTGAGGACGAATGATTGGATTTTAGGAGTGTCCAGTTCAGTCCAGTCTATGACCTGATGAGGCAACTCTCTATTTCAGCCAAGCATTACAAAACCATTAAACTAATCATTGCCTTAATGCAGACAATCAGGAAAGACAATTCTATCAGTGCAAAGATGGTCTGTGGCAGTGTAAGAAGAAACCTGTGGATCAGTGTAGCGATGCACTCACATACAGGAAAGCCACACTTTTAGCATCTCATAATCTGAATACAGAAATACCTGGTCCTCCAGGAAAGAAAAGGAAATCCATCCCTTTCTGTTTTAGCTACCCATAGATTAGAAGCCATCTCTGGGGAGGTAGGGGAGGAAGGGTGCCTATCAGTGGTTATACTATGGCCATGCATAATTCAAGCTTCCATTTGAGGCCCATCTGTTAATGAAGGGGAGTCTCCCCCTGGTGGTGGAGGATACTGTTACACTGGTCTCCTGTGAAAAAGTTGGTCCCTTGTAAAACGTGAGGATACTGCCTAGGGTTGCTTCCTAAATGACACCATCATCCCTATATAGTGCACTACTTTTGACCAGGCCTCATAAGGATATTTTGTGCACTAAATACAGAAAAGGGTGATTTTTTAGTGCACTTATTTTGGAACACAGAACAGCGATTTCCACAATGACAGAAGAAGTGATGCATCATTTATGTATCCAGGCAGCGCGACCAGAGGAAGTGTGTATCCAGGCAGCGCGACCAGAGGAAGCGTGTATCTAGGCAGCCCAGCCAGAGGAAGCAGGTATCTAGGCAGCCCGGCCAGAGGAAGCATGTATCCAGGCAGCCCGGCCAGAGGAAGCATGTATCTAGGCAGCCCGGCCAGAGGAAGCATGTATCCAGGCAGCCCGGCCAGAGGAAGCAGGTATCCAGGCAGCCCGGCCAGAGGAAGCGTGTATCTAGGCAGCTTGGCCAGAGAAAGCATGTATCTAGGCAGCCCGGCCTGAGGAAGCGTGTATCTAAGCAGCTTGGCAAAGAGGAATCATGTATCTAGGCAGCCCGGCCAGAGGAAGCGTGTATCTAGGCAGCCCGGCCAGAGGAAGCGTGTATCTAGGCAGCCCGGCCAGAGGAAGCGTGTATCTAGGCAGCCCGGCCAGAGGAAGCGTGTATCTAGGCAGCCCGGCCAGAGGAAGCGTGTATCTAGGCAGCCTTTTAGAGGAAGCGTGTATCTAGGCAGCGTGGCCAGAGGAAGCGTGTATCTAGGCAGCGTGGCCAGAGGAAGCGTGTATCTAGGCAGCATGGCCAGAGGAAGCGTGTATCTAGGCAGCGTGGCCAGAGGAAGCGTGTATCTAGGCAGCGCGGCCAGAGGAAGCGTGTATCTAGGCAGCCCGGCCAGAGGAAGCGTGTATCTAGGCAGCCTTTTAGAGGAAGCGTGTATCTAGGCAGCGTGGCCAGAGGAAGCGTGTATCTAGGCAGCCTGGCCAGAGGAAGCGTGTATCTAGGCAGCGTGGCCAGAGGAAGCATGTATCTAGGCAGCCCGGCCAGAGGAAGCAGGTATCTAGGCAGCACGGCCAGAGGAAGCAGGTATCTAGGCAGCACGGCCAGAGGAAGCGTGTATCTAGACAGCCCGGCCAGAGGAAGCGTGTTTCTAGGCAGCGTGGCCAGAGGAAGCAGGTATCTAGGCAGTGTGGCCAGAGGAAGCATGTATCTAGGCAGCCCGGCCAGAGGAAGCAGGTATCTAGGCAGCCCGGCCAGAGGAAGCAGGTATCTAGGCAGCACGGCCAGAGGAAGCGTGTATCTAGGCAGCACGGCCAGAGGAAGCGTGTATCTAGACAGCACGGCCAGAGGAAGCAGGTATCTAGGCAGCACGGCCAGAGGAAGCAGGTATCTAGGCAGCACGGCCAGAGGGAGCAGGTATCTAGGCAGCACGGCCAGAGAAAGCGTGTATCTAGGCAGCACGGCCAGAGGAAGCATGTATCTAGGCAGCCCGGCCAGAGGAAGCGTGGAAGACAACTCTTTGTTTCAGCTCACTCACATAACAGGTGTCATCTACATCACAAGTCCCTCAGAGCTCATTAGCCTCTGATGCCACGTGGCGTAGCAGCATTTTCTAGCATTCAGCCATCAATCACCAGTTAGACAGACTAGCCGTATGCTAACACTAGCTCTATTATGACTGACAACAGGGTACTCCCACACTGTCTGCCTCAGTCTTTAGCACGGACACATCACATACTGACGGTGTCTGCATCAACAGTAGGCTCCCTTGCAAAAGACTGAGGAGAGAGATCTACCGCCTAACATCTGTGGATGGTACTAATTATATTTTGTATAAATGTTTTATTTATACACCAGCACCCTGAGTACATCTTTATTTTCATGATAACTTGAGAAACACTACCAATGTGTAGTGGGTTCACATACGTGTGTTGCTAGGAAGCCATTTTGAGCCACAAAAGTAAAACATTGTGTTGTAGAAGTGAGGACTGACAAAAGTTAGCTGCCCTGAGTATTCCAGACAGAGAAATAGTTGAGAAAAGGTACTGCAGACTATCAGGTGTTCAACAGAACCAAAGTGAAGACAATCACTACAAGGATAGATGAGGGATGACCAGAGGAAGGACAGTCCTTGGCATCTGCCCTCCTGCATCTTAATCACACACACACACACACACACACACACACACACACACACACACACGCACACACACTCACTCATTGGTCATTGGAGAGGAGGATGGGCAGTTGGGACCAGATGTCTTCACAGTGAGGACAAGGCCCAGTACAGGGACCTCAACACACCCCTACGCCTCCCCCTCGGCTTCTCCCCTCCCTTAACATCTGTCGCTATGAGGCTACTTCAGCATCTGGGCCTTGGCTTCCTGGCCAAGGTCACCACCCACCCACAGCTGCAGGGTACTCACATATGCACGCGCGCGAACACACACTTGGCCAATGTCATCACCCCTAACAGATGCAGACCACAAGATTACCAAGAAATCCCAGAGAGAGTGGATATTACTCTGTGTGTGTGTGTGAGTGCATGTGTGTGTGCATGCGTGCACGTGTGCGCGTGTGTATTTGCGTGGGTACAGGTCTATATTTGTGTCAGGATCTTACATCTCTAGTATACTCAGTGTATGTCCTACAAACTGCCCTACCACAGGGGTCTAGACCATAGTTGTTCTCTCACTGTAGGAATCTGAGGCTCCAATGGAGAATCAACATGTTGATTCTCAGCAGGAGACTTTCAACAAGGTCCTACTGACTTTGGATAGCTTCCTTCCCTGTCTCCTCTCAACATCTCTTTGGAACACTGCTGATATATGAGAGAGAGAGCGATAGAGAGAGAGCATGCGTGCCCGTGTGTGTGTATCTGCGTGGGTACAGGTCTATATTTGTGTATAGAGAGAGATAAAGAGATAGGCAGTGATAGACAGACAGAGAAGATATACTGTAATACTAAGGCTATGACACATTTTTTTTTCTACCTTTATTTAACCAGGCAAGTCAGTTAAGAACAAATTCTTATTTTCAATGACAGCCTGGGAACAGTGGGTTAACTGCCTGTTCACAGATTTTGCACCTTGTCAGCTCGGGGACTTGAACTTGCAACCTTTCGGTTACTAGTCCAATGCTCTAACCACTAGGCTACACTGCCGCATCATTATCAGGCTATGAGACATTGTTATGAGGCTATGACACATCGTTATGAGGCTATGAGACATCATTATCAGGCTATGTCACATCATTATAAGGCTATGAGACATCGTTATGAGGCTATGAGACATCATTATCAGGCTATGTCACACCATTACAAGGCTATGAGACATCGTTATGAGGCTATGAGACATCATTATCAGGCTGATGGTTGCATTGTTTTTGCTCCCGGGTGGCACAGCGGTCTAAGGCACTGCATCTCAGTGCAAGAGGTGTCATTGCAGTCCCTGGTTCGAATCCAGGCAGCATCACATTGGGAGTCCCATTAGGGTGGTGCACAATTGGCCCAGAGTTGTCCGGGTTTGGCCAGGGTAGACCGTCATTGTAAATAAGAATTTGTTCTTAGCTGACTTGCCCAGTTAAATAAAGGTTCAATTTGAAAATACATTGTGGACAGCCAGTGAAAAATGTGCTCCTGCACATTGCTACGGAATAAAGGTTTGAGGGAGTACCTCCTTTCTAAACTCCTCCTTGGTATTGTGCTCCATACCGTCAAAAACAAGTTTCATTTAAGAAGACCACAAGAGGGGATTTTATTGCTCAATCTAATTTGTTCTGATATATATTTTTTATTCCAAAGGCTTAATGAATGCTCAAACTCCCAAACCTTTGATAGACTTAAACAGCTTTGAGATATCAGTGTCACCAGCAAAAACATAAACAACAGAGGCGGCAGACATTTTTCACATGCAAATCGCACTTTCGGTAGTGCTCAAAGCATGCCATTCCATGAGAGCAGCATTTCTTTTTCAACCTGAAGCAATCCGCCCAATTAGTCATCCATGACAATAAAATCATAAACAACAGAGTAGGCTAATAAGTCCTTAGTTTTTGGGTTATGCTCAGATAAAACAATTTAGCTAATCTGCATTTCCAAGACATGTTCTTGAAGCTCAAGGGATATTAAGGGATATCCCCTGCTCGCCTAGCGTAGTGATGTCTACCGAACAGCACACTGACTCACCTATTGCTGCTCTTTTGACCCTATGATCACTCGGTTACACAGCTGATGCCCCCTGGACTGTTTCAATAACATGGTACCTCATTTTGTTTACCTGTCGGCCCCAGCTACGCACTCAGGTCCTGTATGTATCTAACTGACCCGCTCTGCCCATTCATCACCATTTACCCATTGTTGTCTCAGCTCTCCTGATCAACACCTGTGATTGCTTTATGTCTCTCTCTAATGTCAACATGCCTTGTCTACTGCTGTCTTGGCTAGTTTTTACTGTTTTATTTCAATGTAGAGCCTTCAGTCATGCATAAAATACCTTAGATAGCTCTTTTGTCCCACACCACACACATGCGGAGACCTCACCCGGCTTAACCTGTCCCTCCAGAGAAACCTCTCTCATCGTCACTCAACGCCTAGGTTAACATCCACTGTACTCACATCTTACCATACCCTTGTCTGCACATTATGACTTGAATATATTCTGCCACACCCAGAAATCTGTTCCTTTATTCTCTGTCCCCAACGCACTAGATGACCAGTTCTTATAGCCTTTAGCCTTTAGCCGTACCCTTGTCCTACTCCTCCCCTGTTACTCTGGTGATGCAGAGGTTAACCCAGGCCCTGTAGCCCCTAGTTCCACTCCTATTCCCCAGGCGCTACTATTTGTTGACTTCTGTAACAGTAAAAGCCTTGGTTTCATGCATGTTAACCTGTTGAGTGTAGGGGGTAGTATTCTGATGTTTGGATGAAGAACGTACCCAAATTTAACTGCCTATGTCTCAGGCCCAGAAGCTAGAATATGCATATAATTGTCAGATTAGGATAGAAAACACTCTAAAGTTTCCAAAACTGTCAAAATATTGTCTATGAGTATAACAGAACTGATATTGCAGGTGAAAACCTGAGGAAAATCAAACTAGGAAGTGCCTCTTATTTTGGAAGCTCCCTGTTCCATTGCATTCTTTCCCTCCATTTAAAGGGATATCAACCAGATTCCTTTCCCTATGGCTTCCACATGGTGTGAACAGTCTTTAGACAAAGTTTCAGCCTTTTATTCTGAAAAATGAGCGAGAAAGATCACATCGCGTCAGTGGATGGCTGGGTACCAGCAGAGTTTTGCATGGGTGAGCAGCTTGGAGCAGATGTTTCTCTCTCTCTCCTTTTGAAAAAGCTACGGTCTGGTTGAAATATTATTTATTATTTATTGTAAAAACAACTTGAGGATTGATTATAAAAAACGTTTGACATGTTTCTACGAACTTTACGGATACTATTTGGAATTTCCTTCTGCCCCGTCATGAACGCTTGAGCCTGTGGATTTCTGAACAAAACACGCCAACCAAATGGTCGAAAAGCATTAAACATGTATGACAATTTAGTTTGCTAGCTTGCACATGCTAGCTAATTTGTCCTATTTAGCTAGCTTGCTGTTGCTAGCTAATTTGTCCTGGGATATAAACATTGAGTTGTTATTTTACCTGAAATGCACAAGGTCCTCCACTCCGACAATTATTAATCCACACATAAAACGGTCAACCGATTCGTTTCTAGTTATCTCTCCTCCTTTCAGGCTTTTTCATCTTTGAACTTATATAGTGATTGGCATCTAAACTTTCATAGTATTACCACGAAGACCGGCAAAACAGTTTGTCTTTCAATCACCCACGTGGGTATAACCAATGAGGAGATGGCACGGGTTACCTGCTTCTATAAACCAATGTGGAGATGGGAGAGGCAAGGCTTCCAGTGTGATCTGCGTCAGAAATAGGAATGACATCTATTTTAGCACTTGGCCACGCAGATGCTCGTTGGCGCGCGAGAGCAGTGTGGGTGAAATAATTGAATAACACGGATTTCTAAATATATTTTGTAATGCTCGCACACGCAATGTGTCCGGTCTGGTCAGCATGTAAGGTGCTACAAAGGGTAGTGCGTACAGCCCAGTACATTACTGGGACCATGCTTCCTGCCATCCAGGAATCTACAGTATATACTCTGGAGCGCTAAGTCTAGGTCCAAAAGGCCCTTGACAGATTCTACACCAAAGTCATAAGATTGCTAAAAAATGTATCAAATGGCCACCAAGACTATTTGCATTTTTTTACACTGCTGCTACTCGCTGTTTATTATCTATGCATAGTCACTTTACCCCTACCTGCATGTACAAATGACTTCGACTAACCTGTACCCCCACACAATGAATCGGCACCGGTACCCTCTGTATTTAGCCTCATTATTGTTATTTTATTGTGTCACTTTCACTTTAGTTTATTTAGTAAATCTTTTCTTAACTCTATTATCTTAAAACGGCATTGTTGGTTTGGGGCTTGTAAGTGAGCATTTCACTGTAAGGTCTACTACACCTGTTGAATTCTGTGCATGTGACAAATAACATTTTATTTTATTTTACTGACGACAATTACGGACAGGTAATTACTAACGGATTACATTTAGAAAGTAGCCTACCCAACCCTGTCTATGTAGGGTTATAACCAGGCTATGTCATGTTATACTTACATTGAGCAGTGGGGACAGCTCCACCACTACCATGGGTTCACTGGGTTTGGGTTCTGGTCGGACCGTCACCGTCAAAATCTTTGAGTTGATCACAGCAGGGGCACTGAAAGAGAGAGAGAGAGAGAGAATGGAATGAGTCTCGTTAAAAATCACAAAAGAGCAAGTTTTCAGGGTTGAGTGGGGTGGAAAGGGTAAGGGGGATGTTGTGTGTGTGTGTGTGTGTGTGTGTGTGTGTGTGTGTGTGTGTGTGTGTGTGCGTGTGTGTGCGTGTGTGTGCGTGTGTGTGCGTGTGTGTGCGTGTGTGTGTGTGTGTGTGTGTGTGTGTGTGTGTGTGTGTGTGTGTGTGTGTGTGTGTGTGTGTGTGTGTGTGTGTGTGTGTGTGTGTGTGTGTGTGTGTGTGTGTGTGTGTGTGTGTGCGTGTGTGTGTGCGTGTGTGTATGCGTATCATCAAGCCTCAGTAGTAGGAACATGGCACCTGACCCCCATGGAGCATTTGGGAGGCTTCTGAGGGTGCGCTCTTAAAGCTAATGAGACACAGAGCCCTAAACAAACTCACAGTCCTCAACATATTAGCATTCAACAGACGACAGCCCCACAACTAGTTCCACGACACTACCATAGGCCTCTACACAGGACCGAGTCTGCATCCCAAATCGCACCCTATTGGGCCCTGGTCAAAAGTAGTGCTCTACATTGGGAAAAGGGTGCCATTTGGGATGTAGGCCCTAGTCAGCCACACATCGACAAGAGCCCTGACCTGGATAATAGCACAAGGACCCTGGAGAAACAACATATAGAGAAAGAGAAGGAGAGGAGTGAGAGAGGGGGTATACAGAGACGTAACATTTAGGGAGAAAATAACCAATAGACAGAGAAGGTAGAAATAAAAGGGAGATGGTTCTCTTGTTATTGTTAATGAATATCATTACAGCTCTTTTGGACTTGAAGTGATGCAGACCTAATGATGGAATTGGAAGAGAAAGAACACTCACTTTGGGGCAGGTAGGATGACTCCTAAGGTCCGATACAGGATGGCTCCGATGACAAAATATGAAGTCTCTGTTTCTGTTTCTGAAAAACACCAACACAATACACATGCAATACTATTAACAGCAGAGAACCTGTTGAGGTCGAAGGTTAAAAGTTCACCAACCAGCTGAGAAGAGCTGAGATCCAATAGATAATGAAATGATTGTAACATGAAGTGAAATGATAAAAAACTCTCTTGTACTGAACTCAAAACTCCATCCAGACTTCCTCCTATCTCCTTACCCCCCCATCTCTTCCCCTTTTCAACTCCCTCTTTGCTGCCTCTTTTCAGAACTTTTCTATCCATTTTTGTTTGTTCCCTCCCTCCCGCCATACCCTTTTCACCTCTTTGTCCCTTTCAATCGGCCAAAGAGTCTCTTGCTCCTCTGTGCTTCCTCTGATTTCCCCCACTCTTTCTCTCCCTTAATCCCTCTCTCCCCAGAGCAGTGTCTCTGAGAGAACAGCTGGCTCCCATAGAGAGGCAGTGTCCCTCTGTAAATGTCACCCTGTCTGGAGGGAGGGATAGAGGGAGGAAGAGGGGAGGGATGAAGGAGGAAGGAAGGAGGGATAGAGGAGGCAGGGAAGGAAGGAGAGAGGGAGACAGCTCAGTCTGAAAGATGAGTCTCTCCACCTCTTTCTCCCTCCCTGGCCCCTTCAGCTGAGAAGAAGAGCAGAGAGATGGAGGAAGTAGAAACGAGGATAAAGGAGGGAATATGCTCTCATCACGCACATGGGGTGAGTCATCCAAAATCTAACAGAGAGACAGACACAGAGAGAGAGAGAGAGAGAGAGAGAGAGATAAAGAGAGAGAGAGAGATAAATAGAGATAAAGAGAGAGAGAGAGAAAGAGAGTGAAGATCAAAGTTGACGACGGAGAGCTGTCACTGTGATGGATCCTAATTGAAGGTTGTGTGCATGAACATGTAGATGAGATGCCCTCTGCAATGTGGGTAAAAGCGTCTGGGTGGGAGCGAGGGTTGACAGTCCTCCTACACTTGATCAGACCACAAACTCATTACCAGAGACGGGTATACATTGCAAATTCTACTTATAAAATACATTCAAAACGAATGTATCAAAATAAAATGTAAGATACTTTTGCTAAGTATTGTATTTAAAATACAAAAATACATTTGCAAGTTGCCAGCCGAACAGCAACAACATTCTCAGTAATGGTTACAGACACGTCTTACTTGCTATAACTGTGATATGTTGTTGTTTATCTACCTTAGTTTTTTGTATTTTATTAAGATCCCCATTAGCTGTTGCAAAAGCAGCAGCTACTCTTCCTGGGATCGTCACATAAAACATAAAACAGAATGGCATAATAGAGAACATCAATAGACAAGAACAGCTCAAAGACAGAACTACATACATGTTTAAAAAAGGCACACGCAGTCTACATATCAATGCATACACACAAACTCTCTAGGTCAAATAGAGAGAGGTGTTGTGCCGTGAGGTGTTTATTTAGTTTTATTTAGTTTTTTTTTAAACCAGGTTTGCTGTTTATTTGAGCAATATGAGATGGAAGGAAGTTCCATGCAATTGGGCTCAATATACTACTGTACGCTTTCTTGAATTTGTTCTGGATTTGGGGACTGTGAAAAGACCTCAGGTGGCATGTGTGGTGGGATAAGTGTGTGTAAATTGACTATGCAAACAATTTGGGATTTTCAACACATTCATGTTTCTTATAAAAGTAGAAGTGATGCAGTCCATCTCTCCTCAACTCTTAGCCAAGAGAGACTGGCATGCATAGAATTTATATCAGCCCTCTGATTACAATTAAGAGCAAAACGTGCCTCTCTGTTCTGGGCCAGCTGCAGCGTAACTAGGTCTTTCCTTGCAGCACTGGACCACAACGACTGGACAATAATCAAGATTAGACAAAACTAGAGCCTGCAGGACATGCTTTTTGGAGTGTGGTGTTAAAAAAGCAGAGCATCTCTTTATTACGGACAGACCTCACTTACAACCATTGAATCTATATGTTTTGACCATGACAGTTTACAATTTAAAGTAATAGCAAGTAATTTAGTCTCCTCAACTTGTTCAACAGCCACATCATTCATTACCAGATTCAGCTGAGTTGAACACACTGTCACGTTGGATAAGAGTGTCTGCTAAATAACCAAAATGTATATACTGTATATGTGAAAATGAACAACTGCAAAGCACATTGGATATTGTCATTGGCCTTGTTTCTGGGCGGAGCTCATTAGAGTAATACTTTTTACATCTACATTTAGGTCATTTAGCAGACACTTATCACACCATAGTGCCATCACACGTTTGATACCAATGTAGGGTGAACGGGGGCTACACAATTGTGAACCTCAGTAGCAATACAAGGATATAACATTCACAAAAGAGGTGTTGCTGTATTACCAAGGTGTTTACAAACCCTTACAGGAACTACAGTACATCATACACATGTATTGATCACAGTTTTACAAGATCTGTAGAACTTGGTTCTAAGGTTGTATTCATAACCATTGGATGCAGTGATCACAATATACTGTAATGGCTATAACCAGGAGAGCCAAGGTTCTAAAAGCCGGGCCTAAAATAGTCTATAGGAGATCATACAAAATAAGTTGCTGTGACTCTTAGGTGGATGATGTTAAAGATATGTGTTGGTCTGATGTGATTAATAAGGAGCATCCAGACACTGCACTTGCTTTTTTTTTCTTCCAATTATTTCTAAACTGGCACCTGTTAAGAAACGGATTGTTAGAACTGTTAAGGATCCATGGATTGATGAGGAATTGAACAACTGTATGGTTGAAAGAGATGGGGCAAAAGGAGTGGCTAATAAGTCTGGCTGCACATCTGACTGGCTGACTTACTGCAAATTGAGAAATGATGTGACTAAATTCAACAAAAAGAAGAAGAAAATGTACCAGGAAGCCAAGATCAATGGGAAAAACTACTTTGGAGTGC
Organism: Oncorhynchus masou masou; assembly: GCF_036934945.1. NCBI lineage: Eukaryota > Metazoa > Chordata > Actinopteri > Salmoniformes > Salmonidae > Oncorhynchus > Oncorhynchus masou. The sequence goes on from NC_088224.1 coordinate 20,240,933, forward strand.
TTTAAATGAAATTATGGGCAGAAAGACAAATTCTACTCCTTCTTTGAACGAAGCAGATGTATAATTCATCACAATACCATTTGATGATGCCAATTATTTTTATGATTACTTCCTTGGCAAAGTGGGCAAAGTTAGGCAGGAAATGCCAACAATGAACAGTGAGCCATTGCATTCATGCAACAACCAAAAAAGCATTCTAAGTTAGAATTTTGTTATTATTGTTATCGATCAATAATGGCAAACCTCTTGGCATTGAGAATTTAGATTGGATAGCTACTGAGGATGGTAGCTGACTCTATAGCCACTCCTATCTGTCATATCTTTAATCTGAGTCTAGAGGAAAGTGTTTGTCCTCAGGCCAAAGTCATTCCGCTACCCAAGAATGGTAAAGAGGCCTTTACTGGTTCTAACAGCCGACCTATCAGCTGCTGCCAGCTCCTTAGCAAACTGTTGGGAAAAATGGTGTTTGACCAAATACAATCCAATTTCCCTGTAAACAAATGAACAACAGAGTTTCAGCTTATAGAGAAGAGCATTCATCTCAACACTGACACAAAACTCCACAAAGCAAGTCCTGCAGGCTCTACTTTTATCTCATCTTGATTATTGTCCAGTCACATGGTCAAGTGCTGCAAAGAAGGACCTAGTTAAGCTGCAGCTGGCCCAGAACAGAGACATGTTTAGCTCTTCATTGTAACCAAAGGGTGAATATCAATACTATGTATGCAAGTCTCTCTTGGCTAAGAGTTGAGGCAAGATTGACTGCATCACTTCTTGTTTTTGTAAGAAGCATTAATGTGCTGGATATTCCAAATTGTTTGCATAGTCAACTCATATACAGTATTGACACACACACTTGCCAGACCATACATGCCACCAGGGGTCTTTTCACATTCCCAGTTATAGAAAAAAATTCAAGGAAATGTACAATATTATATAGAGCCATAATTGCACAGAAGTTAACTTCAAACCTGGCTTCAAAAAACAAATAAAGCAACACCTCACGGTCCAACGTCTATCCCCCTGTGACCTACTTTTTGTGTGTATGTACTGACAAGTATGTGTAACCAATAGATACACATACACACACACACACACACACACACACACACACACACACACACACAAACACACACAGAGCGAGAGAGAGAGGGAGATATGTCAATTAAACACGTATTTAAAATACATGTAACAGAAATACTGCCCAACTCTGCTCATTAAAGACAACCTGATTGAGACCAGGAGACCATTATGTCCTGCAAACTTTAATAAATTCCTTTTCCACAAACAGATTTTGGTCACCCTGGTCTTGTTAAAGCGTTTTAAATCGGTTTCGGCTCGCTGAAATGGGAAATCTTGAGACGGTCATCTGTATTGAATGAGAGGATATCCAGATTGAGATGAAGCACCAAGCATCAATGAAAGCCAGTTAAATCTAAAGACATGTCCGACATGCTATTGAGATCCATTGCAGCTGTAAGTTACGCGATGTCAAGGGTCAACTGTTGCATGGGTTGTGTTATAGTGCTGGGTAGAAATGAATAAACCAAGTTATGTATCCGTTTCTTTATTACACCCTGAACTTCTGGCCTGTCATTGGATCGTTATCTTTTATGAGGTTGAATGTGTGTGTGTGTGTGTACTGTATGTGTGAGTGTGAGCTAGTGCATGGCTCTATGTGGTTATCTGTGTGTATATATGTGTGTCTTAGCCTCTCTATATATCTGGGTCAGTGTCATCCTACGGATAAGTGAACACGGCTGGTCTTGGGCTGTGGAGCAAGTCATGAGCCTATCATAGGCCTGTGTGTGTGTGTGTGTGAGTGTGCGTGTGTATGCATGCATGTGTGTGCATATGTGTGTGTGTGTGTGCATGTGTCCGCACTTGCACTTTGTTTGTGCTACAGCAAGTCTTGAGCCTAGTGAGCCTATCAGTGGGACTGTCTGTGGGAGAATGGCTTTGATGACAGGTGTAATGACCAAACACGATGATAAACATCCGAGCACTGGTCACAATGAGCTCTCTGCACGGCCACTCTGACCTCTCATCAGCAGCGTCATTCTCTTGCCATCACTCTGACTATACAGGATGAGACAGAGGGAGAGAAAGGCCCTGTCAGAGAGGTGGAGGCAGAGAGAGCGATAGAGAAAGTGATAGAGATAGAGAAAGGGAAGGAGAGAGAGATATAGATGGTGAGAGGGGAAGGCAAATCGAGAGAGATGGAGAGCGAGAGAGCGAGAGAGAGAGGAGCTGTGTCCTCAGAGCCAGACAGAGACCCCAGACACTGCTGACACCATTGTAACCTTTCATGGGGATGGCAAGAGGCACACATGAAGTCAGTGTGTGCATGTGTGTGTGTGCGTGTGTGTGAGTGTAATTTCCTGTGGGGCCTTTGTTATTCTGAGGGGGCAGAGGTCAAGATCAGAAACAGAGATATACTCATCTCTTTCTCTATGTCTGTCTCTCTGTCTCTATTTATCTGTTTCTATCCACTTTTACCCCAATTCCTCCCCCAAATCTTTGCTTTCCCCCTGTGTCTACAGGGAATACAGGTTGATTGTGAGCTGTGCATATCCATTTCCCATTCCTCTCAAAATGTTATAAAAAAGCTGTTGCACAGCAACTCACTGCCTTCCTGAAGACTTACAATGTATACGAAACTCTTCAGTTTGGTTATAGACCCCATCCTAGCACTGAGACTGCACTCGTGAAGGTGGTAAATGACCTTTTAATGGCGTCAGACCAAGGCTCTGCATCTGTCCTCGTGCTCCTAGACCTTAGTACTGCTTTTGATACCATCGATCAACCACATTCTTTTGGAGAGATTGGAAACCCAAATTGGTCTACATTTTCTGGCCTGGTTTAGATCTTTTCTGCTGGAAAGATATCAGTTTGTCTCTTTTGATGGTTTGTCCTAAGACAAATCAACTGTACTTGTCGGTGTTCCTCGAGGCTCCGTTTTAGGACCTCTATTGTTTTCACTATATATTTTACCTCTTGGTGATGTCATTCGGAAACATAATGTGAACTGCTATGGGGATGATACACAGCTGTACATTTCGATGAAATATGGTGAAGCCCCAAAATTGCCCTCCTTGGAAGCCTGTGTTTCAGACATAAGGAAGTGGATGGCGGCAAATGTTTTACTGTCAAACTCGTACAAAACAGAGATGCTAGTTCTAGGTCCCAAGAAACAAAGATATATTCTGTTGGATCTCACAATTAATCTTGATGGTTGTACAGTCGTCTCAAATAAAACTGTAAAGGACCTTGGCGTTACTCTGGACCCTGATCTCTCTTTTGATGAACATAGCAAGACTGTTTCAAGGACAGCTTTTTTCCATCTAAGTAACATTGCAAAATCAGAAATGTTTTGTCCAAAAATGATGCAGAAAAATGTATCCATGCTTTTGTCACTTCTATGTTAGACTACTGCAATGCTCTACTTTCCGGCCACCCAGATAAAGCACTAAATAAACTTCAGTTAGTGCTAAACACGGCTGCTAGAATCTTGACTAGAACCAAAAAATTGTGTCATATTATTCTAGTTCTAGCCTCTTTACACTTGCTTCCTGTCAAGACAAGGGCTGATTTCAAGGTTTTACTGCTAACCTACAAAGCATTACACGGGCTTGCTCCTACATAGCTCTCCTATTTGGTCCTGCCGTACCTACACATAAGATACAGTCACAAGACACAGGCCTCCTAATAGAGCATTTTTATGGAATGGTCTGCCTATCCATGTGAGAGACGCAAACTCAGTCTCGACCTTTAAGTCTTTATTGGAGACTCATCTCTTCAGTGGGTCATATGATTGAGTGTAGTCTGGCCCAGGAGTGTGAAGGTGAACGGAAAGGCACTGGAGCGACGAACCATCCTTGCTGTCTCTGCCTGGCTGGTTCCCCTGTCTCCACTGGGATTCTCTGCCTCTACCCCTATTACGGGGGCTGAGTCACTGGCTTACTGGTGCTCTTCCATGCTGTCCCTAGGAGGGGTGTGTCACTTCAGTGGGTTGAGTCTCTGACGTGATCTTCCTGTTCGGGTTGGCATCCCCCTCGGGTTTGTGCTGTGGGGGAGATTTTCGTTGGCTATACTCAGACTTGGGGTAGTAAGTCTCAGGGTAGTAAGTTGGAGGTTGAAGATATTCCTCTAGTGTTGTGGGGTCTGTGCTTTGGCAAAGTGGGTGGAGTTATATCCTGCCTGTTTGGCCCTGTCCGGGGGTATAGTCGGATCGGTGAACAGTGTCTCCCGACCCCTCCTTTCTCAGCCTCCAGTAATTATGCTGCAATAGTTTATGTGCCGGGGGGCTAGGGTCAGTCTGTTATATCTGGGGTATTTCTCCTGTCTTATCCGGTGTCCTGTGTGAATTTAAGTATGCTCCCTCTAACTCTAGCCAATTGACATTTACTCCTGAGGTGCTGACCTATTGCACCCCCTACAACCACTGTGATTATTATTATCTGACCCTGCTGGTCATCTATGAACATTTGAACATCTTGGCCATGTTCTGTTAGAATCTCCACCCGGCACAGCCAGAAGAGGACTGGCCACCCCTCAAAGCCGGGTTCCTCTTTAGGTTTCTTCCTAGGTTCCTGCCTTTCTAGGGAGTTTTTCTGAGCCACCGTGCTTCTACATCTGCATTTTTTTCTGTTTGGGGTTTTAGGCTGGGTTTCTGTATAGCACTCTGTGGCATATGCTGATGTAAAAAGGGCTTTATAAATCAAGTTGATTGATTGATTGATTTGAAAATGAGTTCAAAGTAGGACGTGAGACAATCCTTCACTGTTATGGTAGTATAATGATTGATTCTAGGCTAGGCCTTAATATTGAGAATCTTATCTCTGACAGGGTCATGACCTAGAACTTTGTACAGACGACCTGGCTTGTTACTTTCTCTTGCTGTTTAGAGATTATATAAGAAAGTGTGTGTTGAGGACTTCTGACATAACATACTCTAAAGCCCTATTTGCACGGACTGGTATTACTATTGAAGGTTGGTTACATAATTATTACCCTAGCATTTCTGTTCTTCCAGAGCACGATTTGGACAGCATAAGTTATACCAAACTTCCCCCTCTAAACATTTTTTTTCTTATTCCAAATTGCCCGTTATGACCCTAGCCTGGAGGCTATAGGCGTGAAGATACAGTATTCCAACTTGTCTAGGGATAGCCTAATTATGGCTTTCAATTCAGAAAAGGCAGCAAGAACAACTAACTGTTTCCAGATCATTGAATTAAATGACATATTTGTCGATTTATCAATTCCTTGGCACAAAATCATCCGCTTAATATTTGAAAGGAGAAGTAGGCACTGGGAGAGTTGACATATACACAGATCATTTATCTGAAGGCTACATGCACAGCACTTTGTTTTAAGCAAACTGGTCTGCAGCACCTGTTAAACTCTGTAATACCCCTCAAAACACAGGGGTGTCAATTCGCACAGGATATGTATTATCAGAGGCCCTTGGAGTTTCCTGAAAAGCAGACTGTTTTTAGAGCTGGGATACTATCCTTCCCGCCATGAAAAAATGATTGATATGGTAGATTTGGATGGGATTAATATTATGAATGAGCTGACATTAAACCAGTCCTTAGGTTTAGGACAACCTGTATTACTCTTCACACACCTTGTGAGGACATCTTGACGTAAGTGTGGTGAAGTCAGGGAGAGTCTTCAGAGGTTGTTTGAAGACACATTTCATTATGAGGAGTGTGATTATGATGATGAAGATGATGATAAAGACGCCAGCAACAACGACGATGGCGATGATGATGACAATGTAGACCACATCAATGAAGCTGCTGATGATGGCGATGTTGAAGATGGCAATAATTCTGATGTGGACGACGATGATGATGAAGATCATGATCTCTCACCATCGGAGGTGAGGGTGAAGACTTCTTTGGGGATGTAGAGTTTGTCTTCAGCAGATCGAGCCCAGTCCTTCATGCCCCTCCTACCCTTCATGGGGAAGTTGATGTCACTGGACACTGCTGTCACGGGCTCTCGCTGTATTGTTATCACTATGGAAACAAAACATATTGTAATCAATATGGAGACAAAACAAATTGTTATCGCTATGGAGACAAAACACATAGTTATCCTTATGGAGACATACAGAAAACATGAGTTGACGTCCAACCAAAATAGGTAGAGATGTGCTGACTAAAGGAAAGGCAAATAATGTGACCAAAAAAATAAGAATTTAGTTATTAACTTGGGAGCGTTGAAGATAAGGTTAAACAATTATGGAAAGTTAAGGGAATTTTGCAACCCTACCTGTGAGTGTTAAACTGACTACTCACTGAGGTTGTTGGTGACCACCAGGAAACTCTGGAAGGGTTTTTGATCATCTCCTATCAGATGGATGAAGTCCTCCAATATACGCATGAGATGGGCCGCACCAGGAGAAACCTGGGAAGGAGGAGAGAAGGGAGGGAGAGACAGACAGACAGACAGACAGACAGACAGACAGACAGACAGACATAGACAGACAGACATAGACAGACAGACAGACAGACAGACAGACAGACAGACAGACAGACGAAGGGGGAGCGAGAGAGACAGACAGACAGACAGACAGACAGACAGACAGACAGACGAAGGGGGAGCGAGAGAGACAGACAGACAGACAGACAGACAGAGAAAGGAGGAGAGAGAGAAAGGGGAGGGTGTAAGAAAGAGCACGGGAGAGAGATAGATAGAAAGAGAGAAGGGGGAGGGAGCGAGAGATATAAAGAGAGAATGGGGGAGGAGGGTGAGAGAAGGAAGAGTGTTAGAGTGACAGAGAGAGAACAATATCATGAAATCGACTCTCTTTCATAAACAAATATTGAATGAAACACTCTCATTTATGTATTTTGCTCTCTCTCATTTCATGCACCAAGCTAAGTATCTCTTCTGTTCCTGTTAAGTTCATGTTACCTCAAGGAAGTGTCACAAGAAATAATCACCAATAACCCTGCAGCCATTACCACCCAGAGCCTCCATCCTCCCAACCCATTACAACAGTTATTGGCTTGATCCTCTATCCAACCAACCCATTACAACAGTCATTGGCTTGCTCGTACTCGTTAGCCCTGTATGCTAAGTGCAGCTAAATAGCAGACATTGGACATAATGCCTTTTAGTGTATGTTGTTGGATTTGACATTTTGAACATTGAGATATAAATAAATGATAGAGAAGAAGCATAGAATAAGAAGTGAAAGAGCCTGGGTTTTATGTCAGAAGTAAATGGTTCTCTGTAGGAAGACAGATTAGCTTAGGAATGTGTTGGGTGGAAGGGAGGAGAGCAATGCGTTGAGATAGGGCAGACAGATGGACATCTGTGGATTAGTGGAAGGAGGGCTTGAGGTCAGGAGGTGAGGACAGCTGAGGCTGCATCTCAAATGGCTCAGTATTTCCTATATAGCGCACCACTATTAACCACCACTATTAATTAACCACCACTATTAACCATAGTTCTATAGGTCCACAGAAGTACCCTACGCCGTGACCTCTTCCTTCCCTCTCTCTCCAGATTAAATCCTGTGAGGTCTGGCCGCCTGAACAATTGCCCCTCGACCCAATCCCCTCCTCCCTTCTCCAGACCATCTCTTGACCAGACTCATCCCTGACCACTGGCTGAGTCCTCTCGACTTCAAAATGGCCCAAGTTGATCCCCTCCTCAAGAAACCAACACTCGACTCATCTGATATCAAAAACTATAGACCTGTTAATCTTTATTTTCTTTTCAAAACACTCAAAAAGTCTCTGATAAACTTTTTTGTTATCTCTCTCAGAACAATATTCTTGACCCAAACCAGTCAGGCTTCAAGACGGGTCACTTAACCGAGACTGCTCTTCTCTATGTCACGTAGTCTCTCCTCACTGCCAAAGCTGACTCTCTCTCCTCTGTTCTCATCATCCTAGATCTATCCTCTGCCTTTGACACGTGAACCATCAGATCCTCCTCTCCACCCTCTCAGGGCTGGGCGTCACAGGTTATACACACTCTTGGATTGCATCCTAACCTGGCAGGCTGCTCCTACAAAGTCACGTGGAGAGGATCTAACTCTGCACCATGTACATTCACTACTGGTGTCCCCCAGGGCTCGGTTCTAGGCCCTCTCCTCATCTCTCTATACACCAAGTCACTCGGGTCCGTGATATCCTCACTTGGTGTCTCCTAACATTGCTATGTGGATGACACTCAACTACTTTTCTCCTTCCCCCGTCTGACACCCAGCTGGCGACACACGTCTCTACGTGTCTTGCAAATATCTCAACTTGAATGTTGGCCCACCACCTCAAACTCAGCCTGGACAACATGGAACTGCTCTTCCTCCCATAGAAGGCCTGCCCACTCAAAGACCTCTCCATCACGGTTGACATCTCCAGTGTCCCCCTCCCAGAGTGCAAAGAACCTTGGCGTAACCCTTGACAACACCCTGTTTTTCTCTGTAAACATCAAAGCAGTGACTTGCTCCTGCAGGTTCATGCTCTACAACATCCATAGAGTATGACCCTACCTCACACAGGAAGCAGTGCAGGTCCTAATCCAGGCACTTGCTCTCCTGTCTGTACTATTGCAACTCGCTATTGGCTGGGCTCTCCGCTTGTGACATCAAACCCCTACGATTTATCCAGAACGCAGCAGCCAGCCTGGTTTTCCACCTTCCCAAGTTCTCTCATGTCACCCCACTCCTCTGCACACTCCACTGGCTTCCAGTTGAAGCTCGCATCCACTACAAGACCATGGTGCTTACCCATGGAACTGCCCCTCCCTACCTTCAGGCTCTGCTCAAACCCAACACCCCAACCCGAGCACTCCGTTCTGCCACCTCAGGTCTCTAGGCCCTCCCACGCAAAAAAACACTGAACCAGCACTTGCACTTGCAGGTGAAAGCTATGATCCCTTATTGATGTCAACTGTTAACTCCACTTAAATCAGTGTAGATGAAGGGTAGGACACAGGTTAAAGAAGGATTATTAAGCCTTGAGACAATTGAGAGATGAATTGGGTAAGTGTGCCATTCAGAGGTTGAATGGGTAAGACAAAAGATTGAAGTGCCTTTGAATGGGGTATGGTAGTGTGTGCCAGGCGCACCAGTTTAAGTGTGTCAAGAACTGCAACGCTGCTGGATTTTTCACAGTAAATAGTTTCCCGTGTGTATCAAGAATGATCCACCACACAAAGTACATACAACGAACTTAACACAGCTATGGAAAGCATTGGAGTCAACGTGGGCCAGCATCCAACCTTGTAGAGTCCATGCCCTGACGAATTGAGGCTGTTCTGAGGACAAATCAGGGTGCAACTCAATATTAGGAAGGTATTCCTAATGTTTTTCAAACTCAGTGTATGTTTGGGGTATTACCTCCAATGTTTACGCATTACTGTTTACTGACTACAGATGGCAAATAAACCCAGCCTGACTCAAGGGCATGGAGGATGCATTGTTTATTAACGACAAAATATGCACGCACACACACACACACACGCACGCACACACACGCACGCGCGCGCGCACGCACGCACGCACGCACGCACGCACGCACGCACGCACACACACACACACACACACACACACAAACAAACATACAAACACACTGTCAGTATGTGCACACAGTATGGGGTATGATCCATCCTGAATGGTTAACAGGTGTGTTTTTACGACTCTTCTCACAATAACATAAACACTGCAATCAAATTCATCCAACCGTGACAGAGCCAGACACTCTGACACGGACGCACACACACACGCACGCACACACACACACACACACACACTAAAACAACCGTTTAAAAGCCTACCTGGTGAGCATCTTCCCATTTCTCTAGGTTTTCCATGTCCAACATATAGCTGACTACCTGGAAGAATTTCTGAGGAGAGAGACGAAGAGGAGAGTTGAATTGTAGGTGAGCTGAGGGGTGTGATTGTGCATGCAACATGTAGGGATGTGTTTGTTTTGTTTATGTCTGCTACTTCCTGTAAGTGTGTGTATAGCCCAATTCACCCACCAGCACAATGTGTGTGCACGTCTGTCCTCCCCACCCACCTGTATGTCATTGGGAGCTCGGATGTCGGTTGCTCTCTTGAAGGTTTGAGTTTATGCGTGTGTATGTGTGTGTGTATGTACACCCTCCCCACCCACCTGAGCGTCGTCGGGTACTGGGATGTAGGTTGCTCTCTTGAAGGTGTCCGTCACATTTCGGAGAATCTCCGTGGAGAACAGGAGGTCACCACTGTAGTAGCTCCTCCTCTGTAAGAGATCCAGGAGATTCCTCACGACCTGAGACATGCCCTCTCCAGCCAGGGTCCTCTGACCCTTCGCAAGATGCTCTCGCAACTGGAGACAGCAGGGGAGGACGAGGGAGAGAAACATAGGTTAGAGACTGATGGGGGAGGGAGGTGGGGGCAGAGGGAAAGAGGACAGAAAGAGAGAGAGAGAGAGAGAGAGAGGGAGAGAGAGAGTGTCGGGCCCTGACCATAGAGAGCCATTGTTTCTCTATGGTGTAGTAGGTCAGGGCGTGACTAGGGGTGATCTAGTATATCTATGTCTATGTTGTGATCTAGTTTATTTTTCTATGTTGGTGTTTTGTATGATTCCTAATAAGAGGCAGCTGGTAATAGTTGTCTCAAGGTAGTTATTTTTCCCACCTGTGTTTGTGTTGTTGCCCGTGAGCACTCCAGAACATTACGTTTCGTTTATTCTTTATTGTTTTGTTGTGCGTTTCACTTATAATAAAAAATGTTGAACCGATTTTACGCTGCACTTTGGTCCAAATGTGATTACGACAATCGAGGCAGCGAGAGAGAGAGAGAGAGAGAGAGAGAGAGAGAGAGAGAGAGAGAGAGAGAGAGAGAGACACCCCCACCCCTGCTGGCTTCCATTATTGCCACGGAGACAGGAGGTCAGAGGTCACGCAGCAGGAAGTCAGCCAATGATTAACCAATGCATTCATTAATCAATGGATAAATGGAATAGCTCATTAGAGAGAGAGGGTGGTAACAATGTGACAATGCCACTCATTTTCATAGAAAGTTAATCAGTGGCAGTATTTATAAACCATCTCCGAGTAGGAGTGCTGATCTAGGATCAGGTCCCACCTGTTCATGTAATCTTAGTCATTATTTTTTAAACGCCAAAACTGATCCTATAAGCACTCCTACTCTTAAGAAACATTATGAATACAATCCCACGTCTATTATTGCATAAACAAGTAGGGTGCGGGCAGACAAATCATTAATTTATTTCTGTTGCTAGGCCAGGTCAGTCTCTGAGAACAAATGGTATATTAATGATCTGTTTTGCTATTGAGTTTATTCATGCTTTAGGCTAGGCTAGAAGAGGTTGGAAGTCCATAGTTTGTAAATAGCCACAGAAATATTGAGGAAGTGGAAGACAGGCTAATGGCTACATAAGGTACATGTACATTTCAGATGGCTTAGAAATGTATCGGTGACTTTCTGACAATCCTCCACTTTCTTAACAGAAGGTACCGTAAAACGCTGATTCTCAAATACCTGCCTGTCCCTTTTAATAGCCGGGCAACAACACATTTCAGCAAATAAACCCCTGTTTCGAACAAAGGCTGGGTCTAGAGCAATTATTTATGAGGTTACCATGATTTACCATGAATAATTTATGAGGTGACCATGAATTACCATGAATTATTTATGAGGTTACCATGAATTATTTATGAGGTTACCATGAATTACCATGAATTATTTACGAGGTTACCATGAATTACCATGAATTATTTATGAGGTTTAATGTTTGATTTGTTGTATGAAGAAATTCACTAATGATTTGAAAAAACGATGGCAATCATCTGTTTTTTATCACCAGTAAGAAACTGACAGCCATTGGCTGCTAACAGTTGAGGCCTGCTAGCTAACTGGCAAGCACAAAAACAGTCAACAACTTCGGGAGTAGAGACCCCTACAAATTGTCCGATCGCCCTTTAGTGGCGAAAGTAAAAACTGCTGAAAATGCAGTGAAAGATGAAAATACTTACTGTCAAGGAAAGGCTGTTTAATTTTTTTTTATAGAGGCATACTTAGACAAATATATGTGACACGGTGTCTCCTGCCCTACAAAGGCAAAGTGCAGGATCTACGTAAAACAATCAATTGCAAAATCTGTCTTCAAACTGTTTTTCTGTTTAGACAAAAAGCAATTTCTGGTACTTCGTGTTATATTCTGATCGACGAGCTTTGTCTTGTGTCAGGAAACTAAATAGCACATTAATCATATAATATACCTGACCATGATGATTTTTGACCAAATTTGTAGTTACTGCACTTTGACTTTTAGGTCAGGGTAAATGATAACACATTAGAGCAGGACATTAAGAAATTGATTAACAGCTGGAAGTGAATGCTGAAATTAAGCAATTGACTATGCAAATGAGCTACTTTTGTGTGGATTAACGAAATGGACACCTGGCTCAAATAGAAGCCAGTCTCTAATAAGCGCATGTTGTGTTCAGTAATTTAAGGAAATAAACGACCGGCCTATTAATTCAGTTTTACAGGAGCTTTCTAAAATGCATTCACAATAACGTTGCGGCACAGGTGGCTCATTAAGCATGTAATACAATACAAACTGTATCTGAATACATAAGATGTGAATAGAGAGAGCGTGAAAAAGGGCCTTACAGATAAATGTAAATATCTGAATTCCATCGAGACGCATCTGGCGAAGCTCGGAGGACCCCAGTAAGCAACTCCATTAGCGTCCAGCAAGCAACGACGACTTGCAGATCCTAGAGAGAGGGATAGAGAGAGAGAGAGAGAGAGAGAGAGAGAGAGAGAGAGAGAGAGGGGGATATATATATATATATTTATATATGAGGGAGAGAGAGAGGAGATATATATATATTTATATATGAGGGAGTGAGAGGAGATATATATATATATATATAGAGAGAGAGAGAGAGAGAGAGAGAGAGAGAGAGAGAGAACAAGAGAACAAGAGAACCTGATGATGCAAATCCTGACAGCAATAGTTCATTTTTTTAATGTTATCTAATAACTACATACATGCTATTGTCATTTTTCCAACATAGTCAATCATCCTTAACGTAGAGCTGAGGTCAACCAACCACCTGACGTTATCTAATGCAAAACCACTGTGCAAGGTCACAGTATACACAGTTATTGAGAGAGAAAAACAGAAACAGCATATGGTGAAGCTGAACATTGTCCCCCTGGCTGACAGTAAGTTATTTTAAATCAACAGGATTTAAAAAAAAAAATGTTTTAACAGTGCAGTGTGTTGTTATTAGGGCCTAGAGTGACTGCCTGAGGACCGTGTCTGAGTCGGCACCTGCTATGACTCAGATATATACTACTGAACATGTACAGTCTCCAACACTGTACATCATGTAGAGCTGAGGTCAACCATCCACCTGACAACTCCTTTATAAGGTCACATACAGTATACATGTACACAATTACTGTACCAGCTATTGACTACCCAGCAGAGCTGTCTGAGTCATCCTAATAAATGACAATCTGTGTTATTGAGAGGGAATTACAGACACTGCATATATGATGAAGTTGAAAATTGTCCCCCAGGGGACACCTTACTAACTACTTTCTCTGGTGGAAACCATTTCATGCAGGATAATAGATTCCAATCACACACACACACGCATGCACACACACTTGCACGAACACACAAACTTCAAAGTCATCATCTGTTAGGCAGTATGTTGCTATAGGGACTGTCTGAGGGCCTGAGGAATGGGTCTGCCTGTAATTTACACTACGCCAACCATATATCTTACAAGGGCCAAAGAAACTTGACAAAGATAAGTACTAGCACGAGTCAGACACTTGCAGTAGGCAGTTAGACTACATCACTACTGTGTATCCTTACATTATAGCTTAGTAATCGTACTATACTATAAGTGTAGCATGGTTAACCAGTGGTGTTAGTCGGACACTTGTTGTTGACTAAGACTACATAATCGCTGTTTATAATAGTAGTATAGTTACAGTATGGTACTGTCATAGTAGAATAAGGTTTACCAGTGGCGTTAGTCGGACACTTGTTGTAGACTGTTTCTCCAGCCGAGGCACTTTTCCAGGTCATGGCTACAAGGTACTCGTCTCTACAGATCTCATGAGGTGCTGCAGAGAGACAGAAGAGAGAGAGGAGAGTTAGATAGTACACACACACTCACAGTATATTCATCCATCTTTATCCATCTCTCTCTTTGCTCAAATCTCATAGTGTGGAGAATAGAGAAAGAGAGAGAGCGAGAGAAAGAGAGAGGGAAAGAGGGAAAGGAGGAGAGAGAGAGAGAGAGAGAGAGAAAGGGAGAGAGAAAGAGAGAGAGAGAGAGGGAGAGAGAGAGAGAGAGAGAGAGAGAGAGAGAGAGAGAGTGGGGGGGGAGGGAGAGTGAGAGAGAGAGAGAGAGAGAAAGAGAGAGGGAAAGAGGGAAAGGAGGAGAGAGAGAGAGAGAGAGAGAGAGAGAGAGAGAGAGAGAGAGAGAGAAAGGAGAGAGAGAGAGAGAGAGAGAGAAAGGGAGAGAGAGAGAGAGAGAGAGAGAGGAGGAGAGAGAGAGTGGAGGGAGGGAGAGTGTGAGCGCGAGGGAGAGGGGGGTTGAAGAGAGAGAAAAAACAAAGGAGAAGTGAAAAAGAAAGCCTTTTTTAAATCTAAATATATGTTCCCCTCCAAACTCTTGGACAGATCTTTGAGCCATCAAAGGACGGGCTCTGATAGAATGCTCTGCAGCAATGTCTGACATCTAATCTATAGCCTTCCAGAGCACCACACACACACACACACACACACACACACACACACACACACACACACACACACACACACACACACACACACACACACACACACACACACACACACACACACACACACACACACACACACACACACACACACACACACACACACACACACAAGGGGTGAGAGAGTCCCAGTCAGAGGCATGCTTAGTAAACTGTGTTGTTTGCTGCAGTAGCTGACACACTGACAAATCACAGCGAACAGGGCTTTGAACAATTCGCCCCTGCCTGAGAGCTGATGGAGAGGAAGAGAGAGAGGAAAAGAGAGAGAGAGAGAGAGACAGAGAGAGAGAGAGAGAGAGAGAGAGAGAGAGAGAGGGGTAGAGAGAGAGTGGAAGAGAGAGTGAAAAGTCAACCTCCCAACACAGAGTACTACTCCCTCATGGAAATGAAGGATAAATTCCCACAGCTGGAGGTAAGGCAGGTGGAGCTGGAACAGGAGGTGATTACACTCCAGTCAGCACAAAAAAATTGTCCAGCACAACAACACCCCCTCACCCAGACCCGGAGTGCTGGAGGTGGAGAGATACATATCTGCACTCTGGACTGTGGTGAGACATCATCAACAGGAGAAAGTGCAGGAGCAGGAGAAGAACAGAGCACTAGAGAGGATCAGAGTGCTGGAGGAGAGGTTGAGATAGATGGAGAGTGACAAAAAACAACCCATTAGAGAGGTGATCACCCCAACAGAACAGCCCACCTCAGCTCCTGACAAATGTCTTGACACCACAGCAGAACAGTCCAACCCAGACCCTGACATAGCATCAACATCACAGCAGAACAAACAAACCCCAAGCGCAGGGGATCTCACCCCCTCTGAGCACCCCTCCTGTCAGCCACCTGATAGCCCTCCTGACAACAGCCCCACTCCCACTGAGGACATACACAAGACACACATTGTACTCCTTATGGACTCAAACAGGAAATATACACAAGAAAATAAACATTTTCCCGAACACAGAGTGTCTAAACTCTGGTGTCCAAACACCCAGAGCGCCCTAGACCTTCTGTCTGAGGACCAACTAGGGTCGCCCAGCCACATAATAATACACACAGGCACAAATGACTTGAGAGCACAGCAGGAAAGGGTGGCCAAAGCACTCAAGGGAGTGATTGAAAAAGCTTCTTCTACTTTCCCCAACGCACAAGTGGTTATCTCCACCTTGCTACCAGAAAAAGACTTCTACCACCCTTCTACCATACAGCGGGTAAACGGAAGTATTTCCCATGACTGTGCCTTAAAACCAAATGTTTAACAGTTACACCACTCTACCCTGGACTACCCCAGCCTTTATGACCAGGTCCACCTATGCAAGGCAGCAGTGCCCACCTACGCCCGGACTCTGAAGGACATCACCCTCAAACGCAGACCCAACACTGCACACAGGAGCAACAGATCAATAGACACCCTGCCCAGACCAGCAAGACACTCTCCCAGAGAGAGGAGCACAAAGCCTTCACTATCTCATCCTGGAATGTCCAAGGCCTGAGGTCATCTCCCTTCGGCCTAAATATCAGGAAGCCTGGACTTCATCAAAGAAATACAGTCATTCTACAAAAAAACTGGTATAGAGGAGACGGACCCACTGGTTGCCCTCTAGGTTACAGAGAGCTGGTAATCCCAGCCACCAAACTACCAGGTGTGAAACAGAGAAGAGACTCAGGGGGTATGCTAATTTGGTATAGAACAGACCTAACTAATTCTGTTAAATTAATCAATACAGGAACATTTTACATTTTTTACATTTTACAAATTCAAAAGGAAATGATCTTAACTGAGAAATATGTCCACTAGAATCCCCATAGTTTAATGAAGACAGCTTCTCCATCCTGGAGGGGGAAATCAATCATTTCCAGCCCCAGGGACATGTACTAGTCCATGGCAACCTAAGTCAGCCCACTGACAACCCTATCAGATCACAGCATAATCAGTCTACTTGAACAGAGCAATACTCAATCATAAGGCATCAGAGCCAAAGGAACTAAATAATATTAAGACATGCTGTAGATGAAAGGAATGTAGTGTGGAAGCCTACCAAAAAACAATTAGGCAACAACAAATTCAATCACTTTTAGACAACTTCCTTGACAAAATAGTGAAGGTGTGAACCTGGCAGTGTAACATCTAAACAGTATATTTGACCTTTCAGCTTCCCTATCAAATCTAAATATCTCAAACAGAAACCCGAAGAAAAACAACAACAATGACAAATGGTTTGATGAAGAATGCAAATTCCTAAGAAAGAAATTGAGAAATTGAGTAACCTGTCCAACAAAACCTTCACTATCGTGGATCACTAAAACAATACAGACATACATTACGGAAGAAGAATGAACAGCACTTCAGAAATCAGTTCAATGTAAATGAAGAATCCATAGACTCTAACCACTTCTGGGAAAATTGGAAGAAAAAAAAACACGAAGAATGATCTATCCAAAATGGAGATGTATGGGTAAACCGCTTCTCCAATCGTTCTGGCCCTATAACAAAGAACAAACAGCAAAGACATGATCAAATACAAATCTTAGAATCAACTATTAAAAGGCTACCAGAACCCACTGGATTCTCCAATTACATTGAATGAACTACAGGACAAAATACAAACCCTCCAACCCAAAAAGGCCTGTGGTGTTGATAGTATCCTCAATTAAATTATAAAATATACAGACCACAAATTCCAATTGGCTATACTTAAACTCTTTAACATCATTCTCAGCTCTGGCATATTCCCCAATATTTGGAACCAAGGACCGATCACCCCAATCCACAAAAGTGAGAGACAAATTTGATCCCAATAACTACTGTGGGATATGCGTCCATAGCAACCTTAGGAAAATCCTCTGCGTTATCATTAACTAGCAACACCTAGATCTTCTGCACAGATTCTGCCAGACCTGGGCCCTGACAGTAAATCTCAGTGAGACCAAAATAAGGGTGTTCCAAAAAAAGGTCTAATTGCCAGGACCACAAATACAACTTCCAATGTCCTGGAGCAAACAAAAAACTATACATACCTCGGCCTAAACATCAGCGCCACAGGTAACTTCCACAAAGCTGTGAACGATCTGAATGACAAGGCAAGAAGGGGCTTCTGTGCCATTAAAGAAACCATAATATTCAACATACCAATTTGGATCTTGCAAAAAATACTTGAATCAGTTATAGAACCCATTGCCCATTATGGTTGTGAGGTCTGGGGTCCACTCACCAATCAAGATTCACAATTCACAAGATTCACAAATTCACAAAATTGGACGAAAACCAAATTGAGACTGCGTGCAGAATTCGGCAAAAATATACCCAGTGTACAATGTAAAACGCCAAATAATGCATGCAGCGCAGAATTAGGCCGATACCCGCTCTGCTCACAAACACAAACAGACCCCACAGAGCCCTAGCACAGCAATACAATGAGACCAATATAATCATGAGAAAACAGATAAATAATTACTTGACACGTAAAATAATTAATAGCAAACTTGAATGCTATTTGGCTCTAAACAGAGAGTACACAGTGGCAGAATACCTGACCACTGTGACTAACTCAAACTTAAGGAAAGCTTTGACTATGTACAGACTCAGTGAGCATTGCTTTGCAATTGAGAAAGGCCGCCGTAGGCAGACCTGGCTTTTCAGAGAAGTAAGAGCCCGCAAAATGAGGTGGAAACTGAGATGCACTTCCTAACCTCCTGCCCAATCAATGTATGACCATATTAGAGACACATGCTTCCCTCAGATTACACAGATCCAAAAAGAACTTGAAAACAAACCCCATTTGATAAACTCTCATATCTACTGGGCTCTGTAGGGTGTATTTGTGTTTGTGAACAGAGCACCAGGACCAGCTTGTTAAGGGGACTCTTCTCTAGGTTAATCTCTCTGTAGATGATGGCTTAGAAATTTAAGGTTTGGGAATTGCTTCCTTTTAGGTGGTCGTAGAATTTAACGTCTCTTTTTTGGATTTTGATCATTAGCGGGTATCGGCCTAATTATGTTCTGCATGCATTATTTGGTGTTCTACGTTGTACACTGAGGATATTTTTGCAGAATTCTGCATGCAATCTCAATTTGTCTCAACTCAGTAGCCCTACCCATGTGAACAGAGATTGTTTGTGAACTATGAAATATGCCCTTCTCACCCTACTACATAAGCCCTTTATGAAAATGTAACATTTGTATTCCCGAGGATGTGAAGATGACAGTCCACACGTTAAAAGGGCTAATATAAAACTACAGAACTAAGCCATCTTCAGCGTGATGGCAACTTGGTATGAACTTTGAACTCTTACTCACTAAAGACGTGATACCCCCTAGACGTTGAGGTAGCAGCAGTAGCTGTAAACGCAGGGTAGGAAAGGACGGACAAAGTATCTATTCTAACACATGACGACGGTACTACAGCGTATCCATCTACCACAAGACATATACTTCAAAGGACAAGGGAGAAATCTGTTGGGCCACACGGCCTTCCATCTACGACCAACCTATTGAAGCATAGCTCAGAGTAAATATTTCTTGCATTTTCCTTTTCCAAATGTGCGGTTATTTCGAATGCATAAGATTCTGTATTTACGATAGCATAGCTTTACAAGGTCCGAGGTCTTCCCGCGCTTTCATTCAAAACCCAACCCCCTTTCTTTGTGTAACCAGCCGTCATATCTGTTCCGTCCGCTAGGGACCTTTTCTTCTGTGACATCTGTGTGATTGTTTAGGTATTAGTAAATAAATAACTAAACCAAATGCTGTATTGCTGATTCAACTTTTTAGCCAGGGTTCAGGAAGATAACCAAGAGTGAAGAAGAAGTGAATAATAGGGAGACTGAATAAGGTGACGATTAATAATGGTCTGCTATTGACATAAAAGATTACCAGGTCTTTAAGAGTTTATTCGGAAGATAACAGCTCTATAAACATTATTTCGTGGTGCCCTGACTTTCTAGTTAATTACATTTACCTGATTAGTTTAATCAGGTAATATTAATTACATAGAAATTATTTTATAGAATATCACTTAATCCGGCATAGCAAAGACACAACAACTGTGTTTGCTTATTCCAAGTGTAACTCTATGTTATTGTTTGTGTCGCACTGCTTTGCCTCTATCTTGGCCAGGTCACAGTTGTAAATGAGAACTTGTTCTCAACTTGTCTACCTGGTTAAATAAAGGTGAAATAAAATAAAAAATAAAAAAGTGAGAGCTACGGGATGATAGTAATTTAGTTCAGTTACCTTCACTTTCATGGGTACAGTAACAATGGTTCACATTGTGAAGCAAGTGGGGACAACAGACTGGGATAGGGAGAGATTCAATATGTCTGTAAACAGTCCAGCTAGCTGGTCTGCATATGCTATGAGGATGCGGCTAAAGATGCCATCTGGGCCGGCAGCCTTCAGAGGGTTAAGGAGCTTAACTTCTTTGAAATATGGGGCGCTATTTTAATTTTTGGAAGAAAAACGCTCCCGTTTTCAACAAGATATTTTGTCACGAAAAGATGCTCAACTATACATATAATTGACAGCTTTGGAAAGAAAACACTCTGACATTTCCAAAACTATTGTCTGTGAGTGCCACAGAACTGATGTTACAGAAAAAACCCAGATAAAAATCCAATCAGGAAGTGCCGCATTTTTTGAAACCGCCTCATGCCAATGACTCCTTATATGGCTGTGAAGGAGCTTGGAGTCAGCTTACGTTTTCCACGTTTTCCCCAAGGTGTCTGCAGCATTGTGACGTATTTGTAGGCATATCATTGGAAGATTGACCATAAGAGACTACATCTACCAGGTGGTCGCTTGGTGTCCTCCGTCGCAATTATTGTGTAATCTCCAGCTGCAGTATTTTTCCGTTTGCTTCTGATGAGAAGCCAACTGCCACATTGATAGATTATCGAATAGATATGTGAAAAACACCTTGAGGATTGATTCTAAACAACGTTTGCCATGTTTCTGTCGATATTATGGAGCTAATTTGGAAAAAAGTTTGGCGTTGTAAGTGACTGCATTTTCCGATCTTTTCCTTAGCCAAACGTGATGAACAAAATGGAGCTATTTCGTCTACACAAATAATCTTTTTGGAAAAAATGAACATTTTCTATCAAACTAAGAGTCTCGTCATTGAAAACATCCAAAGTTATTCAAAGGTAAATTATTTTAATTGAATGCTTTTCTTGTTTTTGTGAAAATGTTGCCTGCTGAATGCTAGGCTTAATGCTATGCTAGGCTATCAATACGCTTACACAAATGCTTGTGTAGCTTTGGTTGAAAAGCATATTTTGAAAATCTGAGACGACAGTGTTGTTAACAAAAGGCTAAGCTTGTGTTTGAATATATTCATTTCATTTCATTTCATTTGCGATTTTCATGAATAGGAAACGTTGAGTTATGGTAATGAGCTTGATGCTATGTTTACGCTCCCGGATACGGGATTGCTCGACGCTAGAGGTTAACTTCTCTAGGGTAGGGGGCAGCATTCGGAATTTTGGATGAAAAGCATGCCCAAATTAAACGGCCTGCTACTCGGGCCCGAGGATATGACATGCATATAACTGGTAGATTTGGATGGAAAGCATTCTAAAGTATCCAAAACGGTTAAAATAGTGTCTGTGAGTATAACAGAACTGATTTGGCAGGCGAAAACCTGAGGAAAATCCATTCATGAAGTAGTTTTTTTTTGGTTTTGTATTTTTCTATTCAATTCCATTACAGTATCCATTGACTTAGGATTCAAATTGCAGTTCTTATGCCTTCCACTAGATGTCAACAGTCCTTAGAAATTGTTTTAGGCTTGTATTCTGATAAATGAGGGGTTAAGACCAGTCTGAATGAGAAGACCCTGACGTGTCACAGAGCTTTTTCATGCTCAATCCCGAGAGAGTGACTTTCTGGTTTACCTTTTATATTGACAACGTTATTGTCCAGTTGAAATATTATAGATAATTTAGGCTAAAAACGACCTGAGGATTGAATATAAACATTGTTTGACATGTTTCTATGAACTTTACGGATACAATTAGGATTTTTTTGTCTGCCTGTTTTGACTGCGTTTGAGCCTGTGGATTACTGAAGAAAACGCGCAAATAAAACAGAGGTTTTTGTATATTAAGAGACTTTATCAAACAAAGGGAACATTTATTGAGTAAATTAATGTCTTCGGAGTGCAACCATATGAAGATCATCAAAGGAAAGGGATTCATTTTTTCTCTATTTCTGACTTGTGTAACTCTTCTACTTGGCTGGCTAGTGTTTGTAATGATTTGTCTGCTGGGCTATGTTCCCAAATTATCGTAAGGTATGCTTTTGCCGTAAAGCATTTTTTAAATCTGACACGTGGTTGGATTCACAAGAAGTTAATCTTTGTTTTGTTTTCTGAATTTTTATAATGAGTATTTCAGTATTTGAATTTGGCACTCTGCAATCTCACTGGATGTTGCCCAGGTGGGACGCTAGCATCCCACATACCCTAGAGAGGATAAAAAGGCTTATTCACGTTGGTCACGGAGAGCTCACAATTCACATGAGCGATGCCGTATCGGTGGCACTGTGTTTTCCTCGAAGCGGGCGAAGAAGTTGTTTTGCTTGTCCGGGAGCAAGACTTCGGTGTCCGCGATGTGGCTGATTTTCCATTTATAATTCGTAATTGTCTGGAGTCCCTGCCACATACGTTTCATGTTGGAGCTGTTGAATTGCGACTCAACTTTGTCCCTGTACTGACGTTTTGCCTTTTTGATTGCCTTACAAAGGGCATAAGTGGACTGTTGGACTTGATACTCCCAGTCACCTTGCCGTGGTTAAATGAGGTGGTTCGCACTTTTAGTTTGCTCCCATCTATCCACGGTTTTTGGTTTGGATATGCTTTAATTATCACAGTGGGAACAACATGCCCTATATACTTCCGGATGGACTCAGTCACCGTGTCAGTGTATATATCAATATGTCAACATATCCCGGTCTGCATGTTCAAAAAATCTTGAAGCACAGATTCCAATTGGTCAGACCAGCATTGAACAGTCCTTATCACGGATACTTAATGTTTGAGTTTATGCCTAAAGGGAAGAGAGGAGCATGATGGAGGTGCGATCTGATTTGCTGAAGGGAGGGCGGGAAGGGCCTTGCTGCCGTCCTGGAAGGGAGATTACTACAGGCAATGTGTTGATAAAACTTCGGTAACGTTTTCCTCAGATATGCTGAGAATAACAGGTCCAATTCAGGGAAGTTGGATTTCTGGTCAAAATGCTGGTGAGGTACCGCTGCTCTAACATCCCAAAGTTATTTCTGGTTGTATATAATACTACAAAGGACGTTCTGAGTTAATATTCTAAGAAACAACAACAACAAAAATAATAATAATGTGAAGTTGCTTAGCCGCAATGAACAGAGCGACCATGTCTATATGTCCATTATAGGGACAGTGAAGAGCAAAAGAGAAAGGGGGTGAGAGAGAAAGGGAGATAGGAAGGAGGGAGGGAAAGTGAGAGAGAAAGGGAGATAGGAAAGTGAGAGAGAAAGGGAGATGGGAAAGTGAGAGAGAAAGGCATTAAGGGAGGTGGAAAATTGAGATTGAGAGAGAGGAAGGAAAGGGATGGAAAACGCTGACAACAGAAAGAGGAAGTGAGGGATGGAGAGGCCTACAGGTAGACAGATCGATGGGAGAGAAATACAGAACAGGACAAAAAAGTAAAGGCGAGAAAGAGAGGGAGCAAGCAAATGGATAGACAGAGACAAACAGAGAGAGAGAGAGAGAGAGAGAGAGAGAGAGAGGGGGGGAGAAAGCGAGAGAGAGAGAGATTAGATGAGGAGAGAAGACAATAGACTGTTCTATTGTACTGGGAATCATTCTACTCTCTCGCTGTGATGCAGTTTGACTGACACATGAAGAACCTCAATTATAGTCAATTCCCTAATTTCCACAGTCGTTACAGACAATCATACTACAACAATACTTAACTCAACACACACACACATAGGTAGAAGCACACTCCTACACACTCAATAACAGAGTTAATTAAACAAATACACCATAACATGTTTCAACAAAACCAAACATATTTTCGTAAATGATCACATGGCCACACACACACACACACACACACACACACACACTGACCGGGGCACTTCTTGTCATTGCAGGAACGGACCTCCTCTCCGGAGCCGTCACAGGGGTAACCCTGTATCCCTGTCCCCTCACACATCCGGAAGCGACGCTGCCACCCTGAGTCACACGTCTTACTGCACAGACTCCAGTGGTTCCAGCTGCCCCAGTTACCCCCACCTGAAGAGAGAGGGGGGAGGGGGGGATAGGAGGAGACATAGATTCATGGATATCATGACTTAACATACACACATATTGTATATATATGTTTGGATGCTGTGAATATGGCAGTCTGCTCTCTATGTTTGTGTATATCTTTGTCTTACCACCGCAGGATGGGTTGGTACACTCCCTGGTCTCCTGGTGTGGTCCCTTACACTCTGCCCAGACGTGCACCGATGCACTACACCTCCTCTGTCTCTGCTGGCTCCCTGTGGAACAGGTTACACTGCACCTAGACCACAGAGCCCAGTCCAACCACTGACCCTCCACTAGAGAGGGAGAGAGAGAGAGAGAGAGAGAGAGAGAGAGAGAGAGAGAGAGAGAGAGAGAGGAAGGGAGGGAGAGAGAGAGAGGGAGAGAGAGGGGGAGGGAGGGAGGGAACAAGGGCAAGAAAGAGAGAGAGAGGGAGGTAGGGAGAGAGAGAGAGAGAGAGAGAGAGGGAGAGAGAGCGAGAGGAAGGGAGGGAGAGAGGGGAGAGAGAGAGAGAGAGAGAGAGAGAGAGAGAGAGAGAGAGAGGGAGGGAGGGAGGGAGGGAGGGAGGGAGGGAGGGAGGGAGAGGGAGAGAGAGAACAAGGGCAAGAAGAGAGGGAGAGGGAGGAGGGAGAGAGAGAGAAAAGAATGGAGGGAGGGAGGGAGAGAGAGAGAGAGAGAGAGAGAGGGAGGGAGGGAGGGAGAGAGAGAGAGAGAGAGAGAGAGAGAGAGAGAAAGTCTGTTGTATAAACAGAATTCCAGACCTAGCTGCTGCAACAAACTAGCAAATAAATCCAAACAACTCCAGATTTCCAACACTCTTCGTTATGGAACCAATCAGAG